>NW_017670474.1:0-13915 GCF_001879085.1 Nicotiana attenuata | reverse complement strand
GAATTAACATTTAGGGGGTCGGCTAGTGGAAAAGGGATGGGTGATTATGCATGCTCAAGGGTAGAAAACATGCCCATAGGATTTGTGTTCTGAATGATTCAATTTTGCATTTAGAAAGCATGCCTATAGGACTGATTTTAAATCCTGCGTGTTCAATTCTGCATTTAGACACCATGTCTATAGGATTCATTATAAATTCTGCATGTTCAGTTCTCCATTTAGACGCCATGCCTATAGGACTCATTTTAAATTGCGTTTATGCATTTTAGACACCATGTCTATATGACTCATTTTAAATTATGCATGTTCAATTCTGCATTTAGACACCATATCTATAGGATTTACCTTAAGTTCTACATGTTCGTTACCACACTTAGACACCATATTTTAGGATCTAAACGGCTATAAGCAGATATCATGTTCATAATGTTAAAATCAGTATTTTATAGAGAGCATGCCTATAGGATCTCGAATAGCTCGTTTTAAATCTGTTATTGCTTTGCCACACTTTAAATCAGTAATAGATACTATGCTCGTAAGATCTCACCAGAACACTTAGACAAACCTTAGGTAATAACAACAAATAAAACTGAGCCCGCTTTTGTTAACTAGTAATCGCTACAACCAACAGGCAGGCCTGATTCGGACTTCTTATCTGAGTTATGTAATAAATTGGTCTGCTTCAACAACAATAATCCCCTTACCTTAGTATTTTTTTTTTAGATTCAGACCTTGATTGTTGTTTGAGTCATGCTATTTTGGTTGCTCTGCTTGAGGAGGTATACATGAGCCTTCAGTGTTTACGTGCTTCCCTTTTAATGTGTTGCCCTGTGTGTTTTGTATGTCGCCTTAGCTTTTTTACCTTTGAAACCGCAAAGTCAGCCTAATATCCCTCCCATTTGGACTAGTAGTCCTAAGTGCCTCCGGGACTGATGGGAATGGGACGGGTAATAGCATGCAATAATGGTCGAGACCAATCCGCGCTTTAGTACCTTAATGGGGTGGGAAGGGTAGATATTGATATGATGACTGGTGCGCTAATACCACGTGTAACCCCTCGTTTGAGGAGTGATTACCGGTTATTGCATTGATGTGATCCATATTATAAATAAACCTAGGACCCCCTCCCCTCTCTTTCTTTGCCTTTAAAGCATTATGACTTCTTTTCAAAAAAATCAGCTTTTTTAATGATTGCTCTATTTTACTTCCAAGCATTTGCGTATTAAAATCCCCTCTTACTTGAGCCTTATCTGCTTACATGTTAATTGCACCAAATTCACAAAGAACAATCTGGCCGGGAACCACACTAGTGGATCCTGAGGGGTGCCTAACATCTTCCCCTTAGGATAATTTCAAGCCCTTACCCTATCTCTGGTTATCAAACAACTTAGTAGTGAACCTTGTAGGTGTCCTAATGCACCATAAATCATTAGGTGGCAACTCTTCAAATGCAAAACCAAGTTCCCAAAAGGAACGAGTTGCCCTATACCCAAATGTCATAAACCCGATTCTCCCGATGCAAAGAGGGAAAAAAGGGGGCGCGACAGCATGGCGACTCTGCTAGGGAAATTTTAGGCTTTTACCATTTCAGATTGTTCTTGTGAATTTGTACCTCTCTCTATGTGCAATTATTTGTTTAATTCTTTTAAGCGTTTAATTTCTTTTACAAGCAAAACTGACTTATTTTCTTTGTTTCTTTCCTTTATTGCTTTAAATTATAAACTGTTGTATTTATTGCTTTCTTAATGTGCAAATACGTGTCAACATGCTTTTAATTATTGCATAATCATGCTCAACATCATACTCCACTCGTGCCAAACAAATATTTAGCAACGCTTATAATGAGTGGTTGCGCTCTTCCTATATCATTACCCCCTAAATTCGGAAAGGCATATTTGCGGTAAAACCAGTCGATCAACGGTGTAGTCGATGGTTCCGTGCCTTTCCCCCTTGAGTTGTCCGCTCAAGGGTACCAGTCTAAAACCCCATAGAAACCTTACTCTGTTTAAATTGTGCATGCATCATGGTCAAACCTAGCCGGGTCAGTTATGTTGTCCACATAATGATCCTTTAAGATAGCCCTGTCCAAAGTCCACTGGGTTTCCCTAAACCCAAACGGACATCATCACGTTCTGTGCATTTATTTGGAGAACTAAATGCCTAATGTTAATTGTTGATGTTAAATAGTCGAGTCTGGTGGGGGTAGGGTCTAACCCTTCTGTTTTGCAGATAATGAGGCACAAAATCCCCAGATTCGGCATGGTTACCAATATCCATCCAAGACTGCTAAGCTGGTGGAAAGATCTTCACTCTAGTGATCAAACTCTCATCCGAAAATATCTAGGAAATCTACCTTCCCTCCTGGAGATCCAACCCAATAACAAGATCATAGAAGCTGCCACACTGTTTTGGGATTGTGAAAGGGCTGTGTTCCGCTTTGGGGACATCGAAATGACACCCTTGCTAGAGGAAATAGGAGGATTGGCCGGTTTGGTGTGGGAAACTCCGGGTTTGCTAATGCCTGAGAACCGCAAAGGTAGGGGCTTCCTTAAAATGATGGGTTTGAAGAAGAATCTAGAGTTAACGTGCTTGAAGGATTCATACATTCCTTTTGATTACTTGTATGAAAGGTACGGTCACAGCAAATCTTACCATACCTACTCTGGCGAATTTTCCATCACATCTCTGGGACACATCCATCACAGATTTATCGTCTTCATGTTCTGTTTCCTGGGGCTGGTCGTGTTTCCAATGAAGAAAGCAAGGATCCACACTAGGCTGGCTATGGTAACCAAAACCCTAATGGAAGGGATTGATGGGCAGGCGTTCAGCATTGTACCCATGATTATCGCAGACATATACCGAGCTTTGGAGAAGTGTCAGCGAGGAGCAAAACACTTTGAAGGTTGCAATCTATTACTCCAACTCTGGCTCATGGAACATCTCCAGAGAGGCGAATATCGACAAGAAATCCGGCGTAGGGACTGGGATGATCACATCGCTTTCCATCACCCAAAGCGAATGAATTACATCCCCGACATGTTTGCTCAGCCAGAGGATGCTAAAGGATGGGTCGAACTATTTGATAATTTAACCAAGGAGCAAATTCAGTGGATGTTCGAATGGTTTCCAACGGAGGAATTCATTGCCCGATCAAGAGACGCACCTTTCCTAATATTGATTGGTCTCAGGGGGACACACCCTTACGTCCCGCTTCGGGTTATGAGGCAAGCTGGTAGGAAGCAGGTTATACCCAGGGTCGACAAGATGAGTCATTTCCGAGCTGACTTCCAAGAGGATGATAGTCCTTACAAGTGCCAAGCACAACATATGTGGCACTGCAAGATCATAATGGGGAAAGATACCATCGAGCCAGACAGGTATCATGCTGGTTGCGCTCCTTTCTACTCAGGTTGGTTGGAAGACAACCATGATGGTCTGGGCCAGCCAGGGTTTGCTCGAGGTCACAGGATTATAGATGGAAGGGCCGAGGCACAGGTCAAATACAACCAATTACGCAAGAGAATCCGGGAGTACGAAAGCGAGCACCGCGAGATACAAGAATCTAACCAAAAGTTAATTGAGGAATGGAAGGACATGGCTGTCAGTGCCAACAAGCGACTGGGATACTTGGAGAAAGAAAGTTTCTTGAGAGGGTCGAAGATTGCCAAAATGCTGAAGGAATCGAAGGCGGATAACTGGCCAGCTCCTACCTATCGCTGGGACTTCGCAAGTTGGGAAAGTTGTCAACGGAGCAAAGGATGTCGAATCTGGGGAGGGTCCTTCGGGGACCAAATAGATAGGAGTTTATCTTTCCGCTTTATAAAATGTAATAAGGCCAATGGCCATTAGTGATTTCATTTCTTGTTTATTTAGTGTCGTTTTGGGATTCGTCTATTTTTTATCAATAAAATGAAGCATTTAGCATTCTAAGTTCTCCAAATCAACTTGTCGCTAGGCCTACCTCGGGCACAAAGAGGTCCCCAAATTAGGACACGATTTACGTTCCCGCATTATGTGTTTAAATATTGCAATACTTCCTATAATCCTCACTAACTTGGTTACCTTTTTGTTTTTTTTTTGTTTTGTTATTCCCCTCCCCAAAGGTTAGTTCGTGCACTCTGACAACATCATCCTATCCCACGAGATCCAGGGACCCTCCACCCACTTCTCCTCTTAGTCCTATCAAAAACAAGAACAAAGGCAAGATGGAAGATTTGAACAACGTCAGAAAGGAGAATTCAACTGAACGGGTAGAGATCACTAATGGTCATGGTACTCAGGAAAATGTATCCGAGATTGAACAGAAATTGCTGAAGTTCCAGGAAGAGCTCGACCAGGTTCGGAATCTAGCAAGCTTTTCATTCTCGCTCAGCACCCCAGATATCACCTTTCCCAATACTCAAAACCCTACACCACCTCAAAACATCCCGAAGCAACAGAATCATCCCACTCCTCATACTGTTCCGGTGAAAACCCAATGCAACACCTGCCATAACTCAAACAACACCCCGTTACTTTTCCCAGAACTCCAAAACTCCACAAATGACCACTTCCACACCCACCATAACACCCCCTTCTATGTGGAGACCATGCCACTCTCCACCCAACCCATCTCAGGCACACCCGAGTCTGATGATAAAGACTTGCTCATCAGGAACATGGCTGAAGAACTTAAGAAATTGACTAGCCGGATTCAGGGCGTTGAAGGAAACAAGGGAATTGAGGGGCTGAATTATGAAGATCTCTGCATACAGCCCGATGTCGAACTGCCCGAGGGGTACAAACCTCCGAAGTTCGAGATGTTTGATGGTACAGGCGATCTAAGGGTCCATTTAAGGACGTATTGTGACAAGCCGGTTGGGGTAGGGAAAGACGAGAGAATCCGCATGAAGCTGTTCATGAGGAGCATAATAGGAGATGCGCTGTCTTGGTACATCAGCCAAGATCCAAAGAAATGGTCAAGCTGGGTAGGCATGGCGTCCGATTTCATGGATAGGTTCAGGTTTAACATAGAGAATGCGTCGGATGTGTTCTATATTCAGAATCTAAAGAAGAAGCCCACCGAAATATTTCACGAGTATGCTACTCGCTGGAGGTCCAAAGCTGCTAAGGTCAGACCTGCCTTAGAGGAGGAACAGATGAACAAATTCTTTGTTCGGGCCCAAGACCCGCAATACTATGAACGACTAATGATGATCGAGAGCCACAAATTTTCTGACATTATCAAACTGGGGGAACGAATCGAAGAAGGCACTAAGAGCGGTATGGTTACAAACTTTGAGGCCTTGCAAGCTACAAATAAGGCCTTGCAGCCCAGTGGTGTGTCCAAAAACAGGGACGTAGGAGCCGTGATGGTTGCACAAAGGACCAATTCTCCTATCAAGTACCAAACCTACCCAACACCTCCACTCACATATCAGCCCACACCGAACTACCAAGCAACCTCACCACCTGCCTATCAACCATCTTCGCCTCCCATATATCAGCCTGCTTCGCCCAGATATTCCTAACCCACACATGTCTACCAAACTTACAATGCTCAACCATCCCACTATAAGTCACCTCCTGCCCGTCAAAACTTCCCTAGACCCCGACCAAATTTCGACCGCAAGCCTCCCAAACAATATACAATCATTGTTGAACCCATTGACCAACTATATGAGAGACTCAAAGCCGTCGGTTATGTCACCCCCATCCCTGATACAACCCCTGAGAACCCTTCTCAGTGGGTTAACCCAAGCAAATCCTGTGCATACCACTCCGGCAAGAAAGGGCACATCATCGATGAATGTCGTTCCTTGAAAGATAAGATCCAGTCTCTAATTGATAATAAGGTTATTGTGGCAAAGGAACCCGCCCTAAATGTACACAACAACCCTCTACCGGACCATAAGGGCAGGGGTATTCACATGATTGAAGTGGAGGATGATTGGGATCCCGAGGGATCCATCGGGTTGATCGCAAAAGGCGATGATCCAAAGAAGCCAGCAGTTACTCTCAAACCCATCACAGTCCAGATCCAGCCGTACGAGGCCACTGAGGTAGATGTGTCTATCCCTCTTGAGTTTGAGGCAGCGTCATTAGCAAAGGCACCAGCACCATTTGAAGTTGCAGTTTTGCCACCCAAGGAACATGTCCCATTTGAAGTGAAGGTAGCCGCACCGATTCCAGTGGCGATGACCACCATGCCGTCATTCCACACAAAAGCTATACCCTGGGATTACACAGTCGAGGCTAGGAGGAAAGGCAAGGTCAGGTTCGAGACTGTTGCAGCACAGGGAATGACAAGAACAGGGGGAGTCTATACCTCTGAGTACCTAGGTGAGTCCAGCAAGCAGGCCTCCAACCGGCCACACATCATTGAGACTGGTCCAGACGACCTTTGGAGAAAAATACAGGCCAAAGAGTACTCGGTCATCGACCAGCTGAACAAAATACCAGCGCAGATATCTATCCTCTCATTGCTGCAGAATTCCAAGACACACAAAAATGCTCTGTTGAAGGTGCTGAGTGAAGCCTACGTGCCAAGCAACATCACTGGCAGGGAAATGGCTAATATGTTGGGACAGGTATTAGAGAGCCATAAAATCACCTTCTATGTGGACGAGCTGCCACCTGAAGGGCTGGGTCACAACAGAGCCCTGCACATCACCGTGCAATGCGAGGACTATTTCATCACCAAGATCCTGGTCGACAGGGGTTCCAGCCTTAACATATGTCCCTTGGTAACACTCAAGAAGTTGGACAAAGGGCTACACGAGATAAAAGAAGGAGCAATCAACGTGAAAGCCTTTGATGGGTCTCAGAGGGCCACCATCGGTGAGATTAGCTTGTGTCTGCAGATGGGACCAACCTGGTTCGATGTTGATTTTCAAGTAATAGATGTGCCCGCATCCTACAACTTGCTGCTGGGGCGGCCATGGATCCATGCTGCTGGGGCTGTAGCATCAACGCTGCATCAGGCAGTAAATTTCGAATGGAATCACCAGGAGGTGATCATTCACGGCAACGGTAGCAACCCCATATACAGTCGTCAGACCATTCCAGCAATCGGAGGGAGAAAAAAGCTAGGCGGAGAGACCTACCATCACATCGAGCGGGTCAATGCTGTCGATAAAGACAAGTGGTGGGATAACAAGATTGAGAGTATATTGAATTGGAGCGGGTACGAGCCTGGCAAAGGACTCGGCAAAAACCTCCAAGGAATAGCTAAACCCATAACACTCAAGAAGCATGGCACCACTTTCGGCTTGGGGTACGAATACACTTGGGAAGAGTTCAACAACTGGTCGCCGCCATGGCGTGGTCCTTACTACCCATTGGAGCAGCCGATACCGTATTTAGAACAGACTTTCCAACAGGCTGACGTCGTCTACGGGATAGACGAAGAAGAAGCACTCGCAGCAATGAAAAACTTGTTTTTAGAGGACAATGATATGGATTGTTGTGTTATCCTTGAGGAGGAGGGGGAGGAAGGCCATTCCATACAGGCTGTAAGCAGAGGAGCACGCCTCAATAACTGGACTATCAGGACAACCAGAGCCCGGCGAGCCTCGGGGTAGCAAGGCTAAAACAAGCATCATGCACTGTTTTTTTATTTACTAGATGATTTTCTTTTCGCATTTTAATTCCTGCAATAAGATCTTCAATGTTCAAAATAGTTATGAAATTTATCAAAGCATTCTGACTTTTCTTATAAATCAACACTCATTATTATTTTTCTCTCATTACTTTGTTTATACAGCATTACTATTACTTATCTTGATGAACCAATGACTGTGACATGCAATGAGACAACGCAACAAACGGACATTGATTCAGAGGAAGATGACATACCAGAGGAGATTGTCAAAGAAGTGGAGAACTTTGAGAACAGACCTAAGTCCAACCTGGACGAGACAGAAATTGTTAACCTGGGAGATGCAGAAAATGTCAAGGAAACACGAATCAGCGTTCACTTGTCGCCGTCAGAAAAGAAGGAATACACAGAATTTCTAAAGGAATATGAGGACATATTCGCCTGGTCATATGATGACATGACTGGTCTAAGTACATCTATTGTGGCCCATAAACTGCCAACCGATCCGACATGTCCGCCGGTAAAGCAAAAGCTCAAAAAATTCAAGCCTGATATGAGTTTGAAAATCAAGGAAGAAGTCACTAAGCAAGTCAAAGCTAAGGTTCTCAGGGTAGTAGAATACCCGACATGGTTAGCCAACATAGTGCCAGTGCCAAAGAAGGACGGGAAGGTCAGAGTCTGTGTCGACTACCGGGATCTCAGTCGGGCCAGTCCAAAAGACGACTTCCCTTTGCCAAACATTCACATCCTGATTGACAATTGCGCCAAGCATGTTTCGCCGGTTACCATCAAATTTGGATGGATGAAGAAGATGCTAAGAAAACGGCTTTCATTACGCTGTGGGGAATGTATTGTTACAAAATGATGCTATTCGGCCTGAAGAATGCAGGGGCCACCTACATGAGGGCCATGACTACCATTTTCCATGATATGATACACAAGGAAATAGAGGTGTATGTGGACGATGTTATCATCAAATCCAAGAAAGCCGCTGACCACATAAAAGATCTGAGGAAGTTTTTCAACAGATTATGGAGGTACAACTTGAAACTTAATCCCGCAAAGTATGCATTTTGGGGTTCCCGCCGGAAAGTTGCTTGGGTTTATCGTGAGCCGCCGAGGAATAGAACTGGATCCATCAAAAGTCAAAGCCATTCAAGAACTACCACCGCCAAAGAACAAGAAGGACGTGATGAGTTTTTTGGGAAGACTCAACTACATCAGCCGGTTCATAGCGCAGTCCACGGTCACCTGCGAGCCAATTTTTAAGATGTTGAAGAAGGACGCCGTCAAAAGGCCTTCGACGGAATCAAGGAATACCACCAGTCTTGGTCCCGCCTGAGCCAGGTAAACCTCTATTACTCTACATCGCAGTACTAGATGGAGCCTTCGGTTGCGTTCTGGGGCAACATGATGAAACGGGAAGAAAGGAACAAGCCATCTATTATCTCAGCAAGAAGTTCACCCCATACGAGGCCCGGTATTCTCTTTTGGAGCGCACCTGCTGTGCTTTCACTTGGGTGGCTCAGAAGCTAAGGCATTACTTCTGTGCCTATACTACATATCTCATATCAAGGATGGATCCTTTAAAGTACATCTTTCAGAAGCCCATGCCCACTGGCAAGCTAGCCAAGTGGCAAATCCTGTTGAGTGAGTTCGACATTGTCTACGTAACTCAGAAAGCGGTCAAGGGACAGGCACTAGCAGATCACCTCGCTGAGAATCCCGTGGATGGAGAATACGAACCCCTGAAAACGTACATTCCTGATGAAGAGGTATCATTCGTAGGAGAAGATATTGCAAAGTCCTATGATGGTTGGAGAATGCTCTTCGATGGAGCAGCAAACTTCAAAGGAGTTGGCATAGGAGTAGTCTTGGTATCAGAAACCGGTCAGCATTATCCAGTGTCCGCCAAGCTCAGGTTTCCCTGCACTAACAACATGGCAGAATACGAAGCTTGCATCTTAGGGCTAAAAATGGCCATCGACATGAACATTCAAGAGCTGCTAATAATTGGAGATTCAGATTTACTTATACATCAGGTACGAGAGGAATGGGCAACCAAGAACTCCAAGATACTCCCGTATCTGCATCATGTACAGGAATTGAGAAAGAGGTTCACAAAGACAGAATTCCGACATATTCCCAGAATCCAGAATGAATTCGCCGATGCATTGGCTACCCTGTCATCCATGATACAGCATCCCGATAAGAATTTCATTGATCCCATTCCAGTGAAAATTCATAATCAGCCAGCTTACTGTGCCCATGTTGAAGAGGAAGCGGACGGAAAACCTTGGTTCCATGATATCAAGGAATATTTGGCGAAAGGAGAGTACCCGGAGCTTGCCAATCATACTCAGAAGCGCACACTTAGGAGGTTGTCTAACAATTTCTTTCACAGCGGAGGAATCCTGTATAGGAGGACTCCGAATTTGGGATTATTAAGGGGTGTTGATGCAAAGGAAGCATCCAAGCTGCTAGAGGAAATTCATGCTGGGACCTGCGGTCCACATATGAATGGTTTTGTTTTAGCAAAGAAGATACTTCGGGCTGGTTACTTTTGGATGACTAGGAGACAGATTGCATCCAGTATGTCCAGAAATGCCATCGCTGTCAGATTCATGCAGACATGATAAGAGTGCCTCTGAGTGAGCTCCACACAACAAGCTCACCATGGCCATTCGCCGCCTGGGGAAAGGACATCATTGGACCAGTCGAACCTGCTGCTTCCAACGGACACAGGTTTATCCTAGTAGCCATCGACTACTTCACCAAACGGTCGAAGCAGCATCTTACAGAGCAGTAACTAAGAAAGTCGTGGAAGACTTCGTCCGCTGCCGTATTGTTTGTCGATTCGGTATCCCAGAGTCGATCATCACTGATAATGGCTCCAATCTCAATAATGACCTAATGAAAGGTATGTGTGAAACCTTCAGGATTAGCCACAAGAATTCCACAGCCTACAGGCCTCAAATGAATGGAGCTGTGGAAGCCACCAACAAGAATATCAAGAAGATATTGAGGAAAATGATAGAAAAGCATAAACAGTGGCATGAGAAGTTAGCATTTGCTCTATTGGGGTATCGCACCACAGTCCCCACATCAACCGGGGCAACCCCTTATATGCTAGTTTATGGTACAGAAGCCTTCATTCCCGCCGAAGTAGAAATTCCTTCCTTAAGAATCATACAGGAAGCTGAGCTCGACGACGCAGAATAGGTGAAAAGTCATTATGAGCAACTAGCTCTTATAGACGGAAAGAGGATGAACGCAGTTTCCATGGTCAACTCTATCAGAACAGAATGTCCAGAGACTTCAACAAAAGGGTCAAACCAAGACAGTTCACACCGGGACAGCTGGTGTTAAAGAAAAATTTTCCGCATCAAGATGAAGCCTGTTGGCCCATGTTCAGGTGAAGTTTTGAAGAATAACAAATGAACTCAGTCATGGACCAGGTCCATCATGTGAGGCACAGTATTTATCAACCTATACATGTGAGATGCACGTGAAGGAGATAAGTCTCAGTGATCAAGCAGCAATATCTCCTGAACTGATCGAAAAGGTTGCATATTGGATAAGGAGTGAAAGTCTCCTTATGAGAAGAGAACACAATTCGGATATAGGATAGGGTTGGAGTTTGTGTTGTTCAAGGACTCAACTTCGATGGAAGATCAGCAATTGAGTCTTAATCAAACTCTAATTACTAACTCATTAAATAACAGTGATTGTTCTCTTTTACAGGTATTACACAAACGCAGAAGTTAAACTAAATTGAGAGCAAAAGAGCGAGGCAATTTTGCAAGTAATTTATGTGAGATTCAAGTGTGCATTCCTGAAGCTACTTGGACAAGATAGAAGAACCAATTCCATTGTGTCTTTCTTTTATTCTAGTTCAATTGTAGTAGGTGATTTAAACTTATACCTTTCAGCTTTCATAGAAGCAATTGTATTAGGTACTTTGAGTATTCAAGTTAGAGTTGACTTGAAGTTGTCGCAACAACTGAGGCTGTATGCCACAATGGGATTAGAGTTTAATCCTTAGGTTTACAAGAGTTTTGTAAATGCTATTTTGGCTCAGTGATTTTAGTGAAAGTTTGGGAAAATACTACTGAGTAGTAGGTCGTGGTTTTTTCACCTTTTGAGCTAGGTGTTTTCCACGTAAAAATCTCTGTGTTCTTTATTTTATGTACTTTTAATTCCGCAAACAGTAGTAATAAGTACACCTAGAAGAACCAGGTTCTTCTAGAGCGAAAATTGAGTACCACACAAATCACCCCCCTCTTGTGTGGTATTGACGTTTAGAACATCAATTGGTATCAGAGCAGGTTATCCTTCAAAAGGCTAACACCTTAGGAGAAGATCAACATGAGTGCACCACCTGGGAACTAGGAAGGGCAATCCACTGCTAGGCCTCCACTTTTCAATGATCAGTACTATTCTTGGTGGAAGAACAGGATGAGAGATCACATCATAGGGGAAGACTATGAACTCTGGGACATAGTCACTGATGGTCCCCTAGCAACCACAAAGAAGAATGCTGAAGGAGTTGATGTGCCAAAGACAAGGGCTGACTGCACTGCTGAAAACCTGAGAAAGTGGAAGAAAAATGCTAAAGCCAAGAAATGGCTTGTGTGTGGACTAGGTCCTGATGAGTACAGCAGAATCCAAAGCTGTACCACTGCTAAGGAAATCTAGGACACCTTGCAAGTGGCTCATGAAGGAACACCTCAAGTGAAGAGGTCCAGAGGAACACTGATGTATTCTCAATATGAGAATTTTGCTATGAAGGAAGGAGAAACAATACAAGAGATGTATACTAGGTTCACTACACTGACAAATGAACTTAAATCTCTTGGAAGGATTATTTTGAAGAAGACAAGGTTGAGAAAATCTTAACAAGGGTTCTGCCAGTCTCATGGGAAAGCAAAATCACTGCTATTCAGGAATCAAAGAATATTGCTACCCTCAGGCTAGATGAACTAATTGTAACCTCACTGCATATGAATTGAGAAGGCAAACCATGAAGATGGATACACCCAAGAAGGAAAGAAGTCTGGCTCTCAGAATTGCTGATGGTTCAGAGCTAGAGGATGATGAAATGGCTATGATCACAAGAGATTTCAAAAAGTACCTTATGAGAGGAAAGGGTTCTTCAAGAGGTACAACCTTGAACAAACCAAGAGCTCCTGAGAAACAGACCAATGAGGGTTGCTACAAGTGTGGTAAGACTGACCACATGATCAAGAACTGCCCTCAATGGGAAATTGAGTGGAAGAAAGAAAGGGCTGAACGAAGGAACAAGAAGAAAGAACAGGTTCGACCAAAAAGGAACAAAGGCTCAACAAAGGCTATGGTTGCTGCCTGGGGAGAAACATCAGATGAGGACTCAGAGGATGAAGCTGAAGAAGAACAGGCTCTTATGTCCATCGGAGATTCAGATGATGAACAAGAGGTAAGTATTCTTCATCTCAAAGACAAAATTAAATTTCTGTCTAAAGAAAAGCTGGCTGAGCTATTACTAGATTTCATTGATGAGTCTGAGACAATTAACAATGAGAAGGAAGAACTGTCTAAGGAATGTGTGATCCTAAAAGCAAAATGCAAACGCTTAGAGTCTAGGGCTAATGAGTGTGATAGCAAAAATACTGAGTTAAAGAACCAAGTTCTTGAACTTGACACAAGTGTGCTAGAACTTAGGTCTGAAAACTTAAAATTGAAACTAGGAACTGGAAAGAAGAAAGCTGATCACACATATCCCACTCTAGAGGAAAACTAAGGAAATATGAAGGATGAATTGTATAAAAGGGATGAACTCATTAATGTCCTAAAAGAAGATCTAGGAAAAGTGAAACATGAACTAGACAGAACTTGCAAATAGAACAAGGCCTCTGATGCACTCTCTTGGTTGCAAGAGCATCACAGTAGCAATAAAAGAGGACTTGGCTATGGGACTCAAGCACCAAAGTGGGACCCTAAAAGCAAGTACCTCACACTTCCTGAGGATAAAATATGCACACACTGTGGCAAGACTAGCCATTACAAAAATGAATGTAATGCAAAAGTAAAGGCCAGTCAAAAGAACAAAGCTTTTGTTCAAGAGAAAAGTAAGTTGCCCGGATGGGCAAGAAGGAATTTGATTCAGCCTTTTGCCTATAGAAAGGGACCCAAACTAGTTTGGGTTCCTAAGACTAACCCCTGATTTCTTTTGTAGGTCCAAGTGAAAGGATGCAGCCAAATATGGTATATGGATAGTGGTTGCTCAAAACATATGACTGGGAACAAGGACCAGTTCCTTTCACTTGAGAACTTAAAAGGAGGTAATGTCTCCTT
>NW_017670473.1:649052-663437 GCF_001879085.1 Nicotiana attenuata | reverse complement strand
TTTTTAAAACTTTTTAGATATAATGAGTTTTCCCTTTGTAATTTACGTTATGGACTTAGCTATAGAATAAATAAATATTATTTATTAAAATTGTAAATAAAGTATTACGCATATATAATGCTGGAATAAAAAAATAATGAGCCATTGTAAAAAAATAATTAGAATAATTTGTTAGTAATAATAACTTTGTATTAACAACAAAAATTAAAAAAAAAGTACACAAATTCAGAATGAAAGAAAATTAAGGTTGTAAAATATATATTCAGCACGTAGTATAAAAATAATTATTAATAAAGATATTTATAATAACTTTATATATTAGTGAAAATTTGCTCAATTAATTTATTATGTTTTACCACTTTCCGACGGCACAAAGTTAAGTCATCGGAACAGGGGACTATCTGTAAGGGTAAAATATGTTAGTGTTAAGTTGTGCATGGAAACTATATATAATATAATTGAGCTAATTACAAGAATATATAATGTATATTATAAAAAATACCTTTATTTAAATAATTATTTTTATATTAGTGCATGAGATATATATTACAACCTTTTATTTTTCTCATTCTGAATTGTTTAAATAAAATTTTTGAATCTGTTGTTAATACAAAAAGTTTTTAAAAATAAAAAGAAGATAAATGTTTTAAAATTAGAGGGTAAATAGGTATTGACAATCAAAATTTGAAAAAATCTAGTGAGTTGACCTTTCTGGAGTGCAAAGGCATAGTCAGTGACTTTGGTTCTTAAAAGACCTCATTCTTCTTTTTTTTTTGTTCAATATTAGACTCCGAATATGAATACACATCTGAATATCAGATGTGCCACTATAAAAAAAAAAAAAAAAAAAAAATAAAAAAAAAAAAAATGATTAAGACATTTGAAGTCTGAATAACATCTTAAATATTAGATAATATCAGATTCTGAACTGAAGATTAGACAGTTTAAACATCTGAATGTACAAAATTTATCTTTTGAAAATTAAATAAACACAAAAAATCAAATAAATATTAATTAATCTTAATATTCTATCAATAAATAATATTATATATTATATATATATATATATATAGTAAAATATGGTAGTTAGTTGGTGGTGATGACTAAACGGTGGTGCTTGTGAATGCCTACTACGAAGGCGACGGTGGTGGTGGGTTTTGGTAGTAGCTAGTGGTAATTGTCAGTGAAGCCGTTATTTGGTTGAGGATGTTGGTGTGGGTGGTAATAACTAGCACTAGGTGTGGTGGTTGTCTGATTGAGGAATATAGTGGTTAGTTTATAATGGTGGGCAGTGCCGCTAGGGTTGTTGATGTGATATGGTGGTTAGTTGTGTAGTTAAAGGAGAGTTTGTATTGTGTGTTAAGAATGATGGTGTGGGGGTAGTAGGATGATGGGTGGTAGTTGTCGATAATGGTGACAGCTATGATTTGAGTATGGTGTGGTGATCGTTGACGTGAAGGCCAGTTTGGTAGTAGTTTATAATAATAGGCGGTGACCGATAATATAATAATGAATGTGGATGATAGCATCTTAATGAATTAAGTTCTTTGTTATAGATTTTAACATACAGAGCTATTTCAAACGTCATTAAGTGGTAGTGAAATAAAAAAAAGCAAACATATTTAATGATTAAGATTTCAGACTTTAAAAAAAATACATTAAGATGAGAAATAAGTAGTAAGATTTAGACCTCCATTATAAACAAATGAGACCCAAGTTGTACTACATGCCAGATTGCCCAACTTCAGTTCAAAGATATGTAAAAGTAACTTGGATACACCAGTACATGTGAGAAATGGTTGAAGCCCGGACCAAAATGTTAGCCTATTTTGGACTCAAAAGATGCAAATAAGTGTAAAAAAAAAAGGTAACAATAATATATATAACACCAAGAAACCTGGGCGCTATATAAATAACGGTAACTGCACCTTATTATTTATAGCGCCAGGTTTTCTGGCGTTATACACGTCAGAGTAATAGAGCCAGGTTTACTGCGTTATACCACTGACACAGTGATATAGCGCCAAAACCTGCGTATATCCTTTTTTCCTTGACCCAAGTATTATTTAGAGTACAATAATTCGAAAATATAAGTGCCAACTTATTTCGCTATATATGTAAAAAAAAAACTTCTCGGCTCTCCATTTCTCTATATAAAGAGGTTAGAATCGCATAGAAATGCATTCAAAATTTTTTTTAACTCTTGTAATGCGACATGACCCTGAAAAGTGGACTTTGCATGCGGATGGTGGCAGACGATGGGAACTCTGACTACAAATGTGTCAGAGTCTTTCAACGGTTTATGAAGTTCGGCAAGAGGATTGCCTATCACGCCATGGTGTGGATGTGTTCAAAGCAAAATGGCGGAGAGGTTCCGTTGAAAAGGTCATGCGGCTGCAACGTCATTGATGAGAAAGGGGTGTTGAATTTATGACCAGTTGCCGTGAACGAGATTTGAGAAATACAGAAGACGAGCACATGTGGCATTTATTTTTGGCAAGTATGATAATGAAAGAAATTGTTTTTGAAGTTCGCACGCGCTATCATGGCAAAATCGGGGTAATAATTGTGCATTACTGGTAAATGAATATGCAAAGGTTATGCTCTTGTTGGAAAATGGTCCATCTACCACATGCCGCTCACATGCCATCAGTGCTTTCAACAGTTGTTTAGGTTGCAACCAACTATGTTGATCGACAATATAGTGTTTCCAAGTACCTAAACACATTATAGTGCAGTTGGCACCACTGGGTTGCCTGAGCAATTATTTGCCTCCTGAACCAAATTTAAAAATGGTGGTGTAACAAGTCCTATTGTGCGTATACAGGTGCAGAAGAGAACGCGTATACGGAACAAATGGATGTTACGTGATACAGTTTATCGCGAAAATGTGGTATATGCTCGCAAACAGGACAGACCGTAGAAAAATGTCCTTTGGGTGGCAACAGTAATCAAGCTCGGGGTGGGTGTTCTTCTAGGACCTAACTACCCTGAGTTGATGTTGTTAATAATTATTAAATGTGGTGTATGTTGCCTTGATTTATGAAATAAAATTATGCTTGTACATAAAATAATTTTTTTCCAAGTCCAGCACATTACCACTCTTCTATATATAAGAAAAATAAAATACTCTTGACATAACATAATTCAACTTTCAGCAATATTCTGTTTGATTCTAGATAATGAAAAAATATCGGTCCACTTAATTTCACCTTTTTTTCTTTTTCGTTATTTTTCCTCTGGAATATTTAAAGTAACACGAATTTCCATTTAGGTATGTGATGTTGGTCTGCCAGACTGAAAAAAGCTGACCAACTGACATTAAAGTAGTCTTATTTAACATCATGATATTTAACAACCTAAATATAAGCGCCATTATTACCTGGCGTTATAATGTGTGTGTTGTCTTGTCGAATGGAAAAAGCTGATCAGCTGACATAAAGTAGTTGTCCTCAACATCATGATATTTTAACACGCTAAATATAGCGCACATTATACCTGGCGTTATGTGTGTTGTCTTGTCGAACTGAAAAAGCTGACCAGCTGACATAAAAAAGTAGTCTGTCAACATCACACGCTAAAATATAGCGCCATTATACCTAGGCGTTATTGTGTTTGTTTCTTGTCTAACTGAAAAAGCTGGACCAGCTGACATAAAGTAGTCTCTGTCAACAATCATGATATTTAACACCTAAATTATAGCGCCATTATACCTTGGCGTCATGTGTGTGTTCTCTCGCCTATAAATAAGGGCTCATGGTAGTCATTTTGTGTGCTTCAAATTTACTAAACGCAAATATTTTCATTAAAAGAAAGATTTTTTTTAACTAAAGAGGAAATATTCACAAATGGCTCAACCCTCTTCGTCCACCAATGTGCCTACTGTGGAAAAAGAAATGCGTGAATGACAATTGTCTGGAAGGTCGTATGTTGGCGCCGCTACTGGCACTGTATAACCAGTGTACAAGGTTCCCGCCGCGACCCTGGTGGTTGAGAACCATGTTATCAGTTGAATGCTACAGAGAACAATTGCAATATCTTCATAATATTGGTTATGCCAACTGGGAAGTACAAAGAGAAAGCGATAGAATTATTTAGAAAATGAGGGAGAAAACTGAAAGGAGGTAGGGAGATGAAAAATGGAGAGCAGAATGGAATTGTGATGCAAACAGAAGGACTAAAAAAAAAATATAAACTGGAGACTTGCGGAGGTTGAAAGGCGAGAGTAAAAGAGTTTAAAGAAGAAAAAGAACAAATAGAACAACCGATTTAAGTGGTTGGAGGCGGAGAATAAATGGCAGCGGGGACCTAAACAATGGCTGTATGTGTTTTAGATGATTTTTTCATATTTTAAAATGTATTTTTATTATTTGGCATGTTATGTTGTATTTGTGTTGTACTAATGTTTCCTTGTTTGTTGTACTGAAATTATTTTGTAATTGAAGTGGTATTTAAGTTTAAATGCTTGTTGTTGTATAACGAAAATAAAAAACACATGGAGAACTAAAAAGTAATGGACATATTCCGATTAAATATTGTTGTTTAATATATACAAAAAGTATTTTACACCAAATAAAAAAAAAAAAGGAAGGCAGACTCAATGTGTCCGCATCCTGTGTGTCTCAATGTAGCCGTCGGCCTGAGGCGTATTCCCTCCCGCCCGGTTACGCTATCAGGATCAATCATTATCAAGTTTTCTCCTTATAGCCGGATGCGGCGCAGGATCATGTATCGTGTGCTATCAGGTCCAGTAGAATAGCTACATAATAATATAAACTTAGTTGAGAAAACTACATAATAGATTCATAACAATGTTATATTATCTTACCATAAATCGTGTCTGCATCCTGAATGTAGTCAGTACTGTCGCAGGCATGCACATGAAACCTGAAAAGGGAATTACTTAATTGTGTAACAAAAATAAATAAGTTATAGTTAAAAAATTTCAAATTCAATACCTAAATAAACTCATACCTGCGCATGTGAAGACTGGCCATAACTCAGCCGGCGGCCCACTAAATAAATCTCGCGTCGGTCGACCCTCAGTCAGTGTAGACGGGCCCAGGGAAATATTACCCCAATCCGCTCCTTGAAAATCCCGAGCCCGTGAATCATAGTTGACCGATGGGGTCATCTGTGATGGCACTGGAGTGTCAATTCCAAGCTGTAAGACGGCAAGTCAGTCTCATGCATGCCACCTGCCATTCAGCAGCGCAACATCATCATCAGAGCCACCAATCGCCCCCTGTTTGAACACCGACCTCCATCGGGCAGCACGAGGTCGGTCGGGTCACGCAAGGCAGCTCGTCCGGCACCAAGCCAGGTCGTCGGCACCACCACGCGTCATGGGAGTGGACCAACGACCTCGCTGGTACGTGGCTGGGTTCAAATATAATCAGCCCTCGTGTGCCAAACGCTGATCCGATCGGGTCCGATGCAGTGGTCTGGGCAGCCAAATCCATGAATCGACGACTGTGTCCTTGCATGACCACGGGAATCGTGGACATAACTCTGCATCTGCTGCCCATACGATAGACGATATGCAATCCGATCGCCTGCAGCAAAAAGTAAAGAATATAAACTACGTATTGGCACGAAAATTAAGATAATAATTAAATTAAATAACAGAAAAACATAACCAGAGCCGCGTGTCTCCCGGCGTATGAGACGGTAACCGACCTTCTGCGCTGATGAACTGGGTCCCGATAAAAAGTTCGGGAAATAGTCGGTACCATGCATATAACCTTCAATAGGAAAGTGCTGCGGAGGTGGGTTTAAGTTCCACCTCGCCTGTCCCAAATAAGCCAGCTGGGCGTTTAAGCCAGTTAAGTAAATGTGTCGTCCACCTGGACCGATCATCCCTCTCATAATGTAAAGATCCATGCAGGCGGAAGATCCGTATAGGCTGCCGGCAGGCCAAACTGACGAAAAACCCCGCTCTGAGGCCATGATGCTCACATATAACTAGCGATGCCATGTGAGAGGGACAGAAGCCCTCCAAATATGTCCGCCGAACGTAATACGCTGGCAAGGGTACCTATCACCTCCTCGCTAGTACGGCGGTCCAAATGAACTATCAAATAACAACACAAACGTTAGTATGCGCAACTAAATAAACAATAATGGTACGTTTAGTTAGATATTCACCTGTGCGTCCTCCAGCAAATCCAGACATCCCTGATGCGGGGGAAATTATTGAGGGCATCATACTCTCGTGCAAGTCTACCGACGCATAACCCGCCTACAACGCTAGAGGGAGATTCGGAAGTGTCTATCATTAGCCCGGTACTGTGGATAGAGGTGCGAAGCCTGCAGAAAATCGCTCCCAGACCCAAACCTAACATAGAAAGTTGATGTAATAGTGTTTCAGATTAAACTATAACAGGTAGAGATTGTAACTAACGGACATATTCCGTTGAATTATGTTGTCACCTGTAGAAGCGGCAGGGAAGGCCCAAACAAAACGTCTCTCTGTGTGCCCATGAAGCCCGACACATCTGGCCTTTACAAAAATGAGAGGACAGCACCACCCCAGCTGTGAGCTGGCTGTATCCTCCGAACCGGGTGAATGATGCCAGAAAAGGAGGTCACTAGGTTCCCACGAAGTGTTCGGGAACAAGACCCCCCCAAATATGAAGGAGCAGCAACAGCCTCGTGTATCGCTGCCACATCACTTCCGCTGACTCGTCGGTGATGGTATCTGGAGCTGCAACCAGGTGCGTCTCTAATGGGGACTAACTGTATGCGACTGACCCAGGAACACCCTACCCTCCTGGTCCTCCGCATAAAACCATGGAGCATGTGCAGCATATCCCAATATGCCTGCCGCGGATAATATTCATGGTCGTAGGGAGTAAAACAGGCAAGCCCATCACGGACAGGCCATATAAAATCTCTGCGTCCTTACGAGTGTGAGGTGGCCTCGCCAATGGGCAGATGGAAAGTGTGCGTCTCCGGTCGCCACCGCTCAAATGCATGGCCTGATTAAGGCATATCGGAGGCTGTATCCGACCAGTACTAATAATCTATAAATCCCATCTCCTGCCAGGTGATGGACCACGCGGGGATGTAGAACGCGGGGAGGACTCAAAACTCCCATAGTAGACCCTCCCCCCCCACCCTTCTCTCCTGGCTCCGAAAGTCGTTGTAAGAACTGTCCTCCACAGATATACTCGGATCTATGCTGGGCTGTAGGGCTAATAGATCCGACGTCCGAGGGCCGGGATGTATAGGCCGAGCATCCATGTCGTCAACTGTAAAATGCATAATTTTTAATAACTTAATTGTACAAATTATCATTAATAATTATGTATTTTTTATAATTTAATTCATATTTTTTTAAGACATTAATTGTACAAATTGATCATTAATAATTTATGTTTTTTTTTATAATTTAAAATTCATATTTTTTAATAACTTAATTTTTTTTTTTTTTTTTGTACAAATTACTTACGTATGAGTTCCGGCTCGATATTTTGAGGCCCAGTGGCTATATGTTCTTTTTATAATTTAATTCATATTTTTAATACACTTAATTGTACAAATTACTTACATATAGTTCCCGGGCTCGATATTTTGAGGCCCAGTGGCCAGCGCAAACTATCCATTAATAGTCATATATTTTTTTTTTTTTATAATTTTAAAATTCATATTTTTTAATAACTTAATAGTACAAATTACTTACATATGGGTTCCGGGCCGATATTTTGAGGCCCAGTGGCACCTAAACTATCAATTAATAATCATATATTTTTTTTTATAATTTAATTCATATTTTTTAATACTTATTGTACAAATTTACTTATGTATGGGTTCCGGGCTCGATATTTTGAGGCCCAGTTGTACAAATTATCATTAATAATTATGTATTTTTTTATAATTTAAATTCATATTTTTTAATAACTTAATTGTATAAATTACTTACCCATGGGTTCCGCGCCCCATATATTGTGGCCCAGTGGCACCAAACTATTATTAATAGTCATATATTTTTTTTTATAATTTAAATTTATATTTTTTAATAATTTAATTGTATAAATTGCTTACGTATGGCTTCCGGGCTCGATATTTTTGAGGCCCAGCGGCTATATGTTTTTTTTATAATTGAAATTCATATTTTTTAATAACTCAATTGTATAAATTTTATATATATATAAGTTTCGGGCTCCATATTTTGAGGATCGAAATACCAATATAAGATACTAAAACAAAAGTAATTCTAAGCTAAAATACTACACATTACTACGCTACAAGGCTCTAAATTTTACTACGCTAAAAGGGTCTACGTTTTACTATGCTAAAAAGGTCTAGATTTTACTACGCTAAAAAATAATCTAAACTAAACATAAACAACAAATAAATTTAATTGCAAATAAACACAAAACGGCATGAAAGCACATATATATAAATGAGAATATTAACATACAAATTTATTTGACAAATTTATATTTTTATATAAAATAGTAAAATTAAATCCGGATAAATTTAAGATGCTAATTTCGCAAAAAAAAAAAACACAAACCGAAATAGAACACATACAAATCAAATAATATGCATTATCATAAAAGTTTCAACTTAAAATAAATCGAAATACCTCGATTTAGAATTTTCGGAAAGCAAATAGATCGAAATTTTGACTCCGAAAGCGTGAATCAACAATAACAAGAAGCTCTACTCGAGTGTGGGACCTACGTTCTTCAAGTTTTATGTGCCGGGGGGACCCAATTTTTTTTTTTTTTATAATGGCGGACAGTGGGGGGACCAGGTTTTGGATTGGGGATTAGAATAATGGTGAAGAAGAAGACGGGAGGGTTTTTTTGTTGAGGGATATAACGCCAGGTTTTCTGGCGCTATATCACTGTGTCAGTGTATAACGCCAGAAAACCTGGCGCTATATTACTCTGACAGTGTATAACGCCAGAAAACCTGGCGCTATATAATAACGGTGCAGTTACCGTTATTATATAGCGCCAGGTTTTCTGGCGTTATATATATTATTGTTACCTTTTTTTTTACACTTATTTGTGTCTTTTGAAACCAAAATAGCAACATTTTGGTTCCGGACTCAGAAATGGTTAGATCTCATTTACGTCTTTTTAAGTTGCTGTACTCTTCCGTATTTCAGGATGCATTTTCCAACTTTTGAGCGTGTGTATATCAGTACATGCGAGAGTATAATTTTATTTTTAAGAATACGTTCGGTCCACTTTAATTAATTTTTTAATATTTTTTATAATTCATATTATTTAATTTTTTCAGATATAAAAATAAAATTAACTTTTTTTCTTCGAAAGTTATCCTTAGAGTAAGAGCCTAGGAGTATATATTATATTTTTAATGAACAAACTAAGATTAACATAGTGAATTCTATTGTTAATTAGTATTAAGAGGTAAAATGTTTAATATGTAGAAAAATAGTAAAAAAAATTAATTTAAATGGACTATTATTTTGGTTTGTCACGCTTACACCTATGTTTATTCTATTTCTGAAATTTTTTATCATTTTTGTTAATTAGTTTAAATTATTAAAATTTCTGATTTTCAAGAACACACGACCTTGGATTCAACGTGCCGTAAAAGACAAAATAACAAAAACGTGTATCGTTATCTTCCTTACATTTTGTCGTGATAATCAAATTCCATTAAACTTCTGTCCTTATGCATTACACTGCTAAAATCTTAACCCAAAAGAGGAACCCTTTTTGCAAGAAAATGGAGCTTCGGAAAACCCATTTTCTTCTCAAATCAATTCTATTGCTGATTTTTTTCTTGCTCTTTGTTTCTGTAAGTTATCAAATTTCGATCCCTGCCAAACAAGATGGGTTCTGGTACGAGAACAGAACACCAAAGGTAGATTCAATTTTAATCGAGGCTTTCTTTGATCCAGTTTGCCCCGACAGTAGAGATGCATGGCCCCCACTTAAACAAGCTCTACAGCAATACGGTTCTCGTGTCTCTCTTCTTGTCCATCCATTCCCTTTGCCGTATGCTCTTTTCTAACGCCTTTGTTTTGTTTAATTTTCAAATAGAAATGTATCGTTCCTTTGGCGACAAACTAAAAAGAAAAACATATCACACAAATTGGGACAGGGGGAGTATTGGAATGAAATGAATCTATTGGATATATAGGATTTTATATATAGCTAAATGAGGTGTAGTTGATTGATTTTTAACTTTCAGTTTATATCTGGAACTTAAATCCCTTTTGTGTGTGTGGTGTGTGTGTGTGTGGGGGGGGGGGGGGGGATAGAAGAAAGTTAATCTAAGTTGAATGATCTGACCGATTTATTACTCCCTTTACTGTGTTTCAAGAATTCGCGAGGACCTATAATATTGTGCCTTCTTGAACTTAGGGGTAAGGTGCAACGTACACACTATCCTACCCAGATTACACTGTGTTTTCTGTTGTAGTTGTTGTATGTAGGTAAAAAGGGAGTTTTTTCGGGTGCATCTCTGCTTGCTGTTAGCTGAAATGATGATATATTCATTAGTGTAGGCACTTTTTTGCTGATTGATGTAATTTTTTTTTCTGTGTAGACTTCTTTTGCATTCTATCTCAATCTTTTGAACTCAAATTGCTGATGTTTTGGTTGACTCTCTGATATGTTGACTCTCTTTGGTATACGTTGAACATCCAATTGCTTCAGTAATGGTTAAACACTGTGTTCATTGGTCATATATCACTGTATATATTTTCAATGATGACTTGTGCTCAATTTGCTGTCTGAAACATTATGTAAGATGGTGGCATCTTTATCGAGGACTTGCCTACTTAACATCTAAATATTAAGATTAACCTGAATGATGCTTCTCTGAACTTTGCTTCTGCACAGTAAAGTTATCGACTGCTATATTCATTTGTAGAAAGTTTTAGAACTAATGCAATGTCTGTATTTGAAAATTCATTAGTCTTTTAGACTTGCTATATCACTGTGTTAAATGGTGTGTATTTCCTCACATGGAAGCAATTGCTAGCGCTTTTCTTCTTCCTCTTTTCTTTTTTGTTGAGAATCAAATGTTGCATGAGTAGGGCATGACAATATGTTGTTTTCCTGTTCCGCTTTTGGAAAAAAATCCTACCAGACAGAGATTGACTTGTTTACTTGCTAATCTGCAGTTACCATGACAATGCATTTCTTACCTCGCGTGCATTGCATGTTGTCAATAAGTTGAATGCTTCTGCCACGTACAAGCTACTGGAGTCGTTCTTTGATCATCAGGTAAGAGGTCTCTGTACTGAATATGTGGAACCTCAACTGCAGTCAATAACTCATGTTAAAAACCATTGTTCTAAATGAAGAGATACATGCACCTCTCATTTTTCCGTCTATGTCAATGTTTGTTTTTGCCTTG
This sequence comes from Nicotiana attenuata, assembly GCF_001879085.1. Lineage (NCBI taxonomy): Eukaryota > Viridiplantae > Streptophyta > Magnoliopsida > Solanales > Solanaceae > Nicotiana > Nicotiana attenuata. The sequence continues at coordinate 652,085 of NW_017670473.1, read as the reverse complement.
ACAGTTAATGTTCTTTGTGATTTAATTTTCAAGATGAAAGTGTATGCTGCTGATTTCCTTTTCTCTTTTCCCCTAATATACTTGTTGCTCTATTGTATGCTTTAGCGTGATGCTTCAAAAGTCCTACTCCTTTAGCTTATATTCTTCCTTTCCAATTACTTGCTATCGTCATGGACTTCTTATTCTAGTTTATAAGATACTTTGAGGTGTCTATAGGCTATGTAAAATGATGTTTTTGGAATCTTACAACTAGGTAACTTTCAATTTATGGCTTCATAGCATTTTCCTTCTACTTTAAACAACCTTGAGATCATTAGTTGTGCGGCATATTATGTTCCTGGTAATTTACCTCAAAGATTAGGTCCTCTATCACTCAAGTTTCCTTCAACTGTTAATCTGTAGTTCGAGTGCTTTTAGTCAAGAAAATTTATTGCGCACTTCTTCAAAAGAAAGCATTACAATTTGCAATATGTTCAAATTCCGAAAATTGGAGAATTTTGTTTCCGATGGTTATGACTTGTTATTACTTCAATTCTTTTCCTCCCCTTCATACCCCCATCCCCTGGTGGAAGAAAATCCCGAGAAGATGAAAGAGAGAGAGAAAAATGACCTCTTAATTCAGGCATAGAAGCTAGCTAATCAGTTTATGGTGAACAAAAACCTCTTAGTTCTGTAGTTAAAGCTTTGTCAAAGCAAAGTAGTGAACCTAAAACCTTTTCGTTATTTGATTAAAGCTTTGTCAAGGCAGAGTGAAAGACAAGTGAAAACGGACAAAAAAAGAAGCTACTATATGACATTTCAGTAATGGGACCGTACCTGTTTGGCCATGAAATATTACCTTCATATTAGTTCAACATATTTTTTGCATATACTAGTCTGGCCATATTTGTGAATATTGAACTTCAGTAGAAATATTGACTTTCTGGAAGGTTATTTCAAGTGAAATACTAGTTTCCTCTCATAAATCTTCAATTTTCACAACTTTTATTCCTAATGAAGTTCATGTGCAAACACAACTGAATCACAAACTTGTTTTCAACTTCAATTCAAATATTGTCCAAACATCTATGAAATTGGTGAGCTACAAAATGTGCACGAGCGTTAATGATTTGAAGCAACAAAAGAACCTAGAAAAACATGGCTGATCGTGAACCACGGATGAGTCAACTGATTGAATGCACAAAATTGTTAATTTACGATGTTTGACATGTATTTGAGTACTTGATATGACGGTGCATTGTTGAACAGGAAGAGTTTTACAACAAAGCGACTTTCGACTTGTCTAGAGCATCTCTTGTCGAAAAAGTTGCGAGATTTTCAACTAATGCAATTGGAAATTCGAATTATGATGTGATTAAGGCTGGCTTTACTGACTACAAAACTGATCAGGCCACAAGATTTTCCTTCAAGGTAAATTATCCTTAATTATCACTGATGCCGGACGCCTGATCTTTCTTCCCTTTTACTTCTTCTAGCTGATTCGTTTATATTCTTTCTCAGTATGGCTGTGTGAAAGGTGTGTATGGAACTCCCTTCTTCTTTATAAATGGGTTTCCGCTACCAGACGCTGGCTCAGCAGTGGACTATAAAGGGTGGAGACGCGTCCTCGACCCATTGGTTCATCAGCAGGACACTGGGAGGAATGACCTTTTGCATTTCTTCTTGTGAATCACAGATCTTTAACTATCTATTTGCATCTATCTCGATCGTTAGATTACTGAGAAAGACTAATATGTATCTTGTTTATAATAAATCGGTTGTTAACGTAGTTTGCTGGCTAAAGTGATTTCAGTATGAGTATTTCTATGCAGTTACTGATAATGGATTGTGAACTCTATTTAGCTGATATGGTAGATGAGCTGGGAACCCGCATGTTAAATACCCACAAAATTCTAGGAACTAATTTTGATTCAATTGTCAACTTAATGTTTCTTTGCATCGATCCTTTTTCCATCAAATTATGGCCTGGCTTTTAGAGGCGAATCTAGGATTTGAATTATATGGGTTCAACCTCCAATATTCTTAGGATTGAACCCATTGTATTTTTATAGTTATGGGGTCATATCTATGTAGATTTTGTAGTTTTAGTGGATTTTTAAATATAAATGTATATTTCGCGTCGAAAATACTAGGATCAGTTTGAACCCGACACTCATATGCTGCATCCATCCCTGCTAGCTTTAGTATGGTAGGGATTAGCTGCATCCATCCCTGCTAGCTTTAGTATGGTAGGGATTATAAAATGAGTTTTTACATTCCTATGCCATATAGTAAACTATATTACCCTCCATGCTTAACTTTTAATATAATTACCTTCTATATACTTAATTATCATTTATGTACCATTTTAGGATTTTAATGGTATTAATTAGTCTCCTAATTTTAGTCAACCGTATATTCCCACTCCCCCAAGTTTCTCTCTCCAAATCCCACGATTTCCTCTTCAAACACCCACGATTTCCTCTTTTAAAACCAGCGAAAATCTGTAACCCCTCCACCATTGACAACCATTAAAAAGCTTTGAAGCTTTGAATTCGAATTTGGGTTTTCAAAAGACATTGTTTGTTTGGATTGGATGTTGTTGCAAAGAATTGAGAATTCTCTCTACGTCTCTCTCTATCTCGCAATCCCAAATTTCAGTAATAGAGAAAAGGAAAAGAGAGCAGCAATTCCACCATTGACAGCCATTAAAAAGCTTTGAAGCTTTGAATTCAAATTTGGATTTTCAAAAATCATTATTTATTTGGATTGGGTGTTGTTGTAAATAATTGAGAATATGGTTTGGAGTTTATATCTCAATTTTGAGGAGTTTTGGTGAAGATTAGACTTGGTTTTTGCTGAATTTCAGATTGAAACTCGAAGAAGAAGAAGACGACATGACATACATTATACTGCAGAAATTGTAGATAAATTGTAGAAAAATTGTAGACTGTTGTTTATTTATTTTTATGCTTTGTGCTTTTGTGTTAAAAGTTTTGATGGGAGCTTGTTATTCCACTTCGTCTGTTTTGGAGTCTAACTTGTGCAGAGGAG
>NW_017670473.1:550646-649033 GCF_001879085.1 Nicotiana attenuata | reverse complement strand
AAAAGAGAGCAGCAATTCCACCATTGACAGCCATTAAAAAGCTTTGAAGCTTTGAATTCAAAGCTTCAAAGCTTTTTAATGGCTGTCAATGGTGGAATTGCTGCTCTCTTTTCCTTTGCTTTGTATTACTGAAATTTGGACATAATTGCATTTGATGTAGAAGAATTGTAGAAGATTTAGTCGTTTTTGATTTGTGAAATCAGAAAAAAGTTTGAAACACAGTGTATCGAAAAAGCAGAGACGCTAAGTTTGAAACGAAACTGACGAAGAAGATTAATGTGCGTGATTTGCGTTGTGGAAGATCTGGAGGAATATTTAATCCCCTAATTTTAACGCGCCTAAATAAGGAAGCCTACAGCTACAATGATTCCTTATTTATTGAATTGTCTATATTTTGTAGAAATACTATTAGCATGAAGGGTAATATGCAAACTATGAACATATTTGATAATATAGTTTCTTATATGGTATAGAAACGAAAATTTCCTATTATAAAATCATGTGATTGCACGTCTAACGAACGGTAGTTAAACAACACTCGAATAGTCCTTTTATATATTTCTTGAATGCAGTAGACATTTTCTTCACCCATTAGAATATTGTTTTGGTTAATAAATATCTATACTTGGTTTTGTTTTCACTATTTCCAAACTTAAACGTGAACCCCATATTTTTTCCCTACTTGTAACACCTTTTGAACAACACAAAGAGGGGGAAATGAGAAGAAAATGGACCTTGAGATTTGAGAACACATGATGTAAAGTTTTAACTATTCCCCTTTGAATAAATATATTTGGAGAAGTTCTCTAAAAACAGAACACAAATGCATCTGTTCTTTAAAAATAAAAATCAAATAGTCTTTCACGAACCAAAAAACAATATTAAAAAAATATATACTTTAAATATCTCAATTTACTCTAAATGAGTTATTAAATCCACACAAATATTAAAGTATGTTTCTTAACAACTTGTTTGGATGGTTGTTACATATCGTTTTATAATGTATCGTATGGTATTGTATTGTACTATACTATGTTGTTTTGATGAATACGGTATTTTGGTTGATTGTTTTGTTTTGCCGTCGTTTTATGGTATCACGCACCAGTAATATGATGAATAACCTTTCAATATTATATAAAAAAAATTATGATACAATATATAAAAAGATAGGGCAAATGATAAAATAAAATTATTTAATATTAATGAAGGGTGAGATTGAGAGAAAAGGACAAGGTAACGACGCGACCACACCAAATCGGTCGTTACATAAAGTGGCACATTTCATCGTTACGTAACAACAGATTTAACGATACGATACAATAAAATTTAAGTAATAATTAAAACAAATATTGTATTTAAAGTAATAATACGATACAATACAATAGGTAACAACCATCTAAACAAGCTGTTAAGGTTACAAATTTTAAAAGTTAATATTTCTCTACATAAGTAAAAAAAAAAGGAAAAGGAAAAAGGAAAAGAAGAAAAACCCAAGTAAAACCGATTAGACCGGTTGAATGCAGTTAGGGCAGCTAAGAAACCGGGAGTATAAATAATCCCCCCAAGTTCGCTCGCTGTAAACGGTCAGGGGGCGTAACAAAGCCGAACAAGACTGCTCTTCCTTCGCCAAAGAACAACTCCTACTATCTTATCCTTATTCTCAGCAACAAAAGGTATTCCAGATCCCATCTCTCAAACCCTAGCTTCCATTTTACACTCTTAACAAATCCAAATTTGTCTTCTTTCTTCTGAAATAGTAGTAATTTCTTCTTTGGATTGTTTGACTTGATTTGTTGTTGTTAATAATAGATGGATCGGTACCAGAAGGTGGAAAAGCCAAGAGTAGAAACACCCATTGATGCAAATGAGATTCGTATCACCAGCCAAGGCCGCATGAGAAGCTATATTACCTACGCTATGACCTTGCTTCAGGTTTAAAAATCTCTTCTTTTTTAAGAAAAAAATATTTATCGTATTAACATTATGCTTGTGATGTTGCTTACCATGCTGCTGTGTTGGGTTCTTTTGTTTTTGTTTTTTCATAATGTGGTTTCATATTAAAAGTCAAATTATTAAGTATTGGAATGAAATGGGTTTTCATTATCTCCGTATAATCTATTTTATGGACTTTCGTATTGCGGTTTTCATAGTGTGGTCTAGAAATGAGCCTGCTTCAGGTGTTTCTTTTGATAAAAATGTTATCTTTCTTAAGTCTTAATCAAATTGTTATGCTAGTTATTTTGCTTATCATGCTTCTATATTTGACCTCTTAATGTTGTTTTTTATTTACTTTTATAATCTGGGTTTCGTATTAAAAGTCAAACTATTAAGTATTGGAGTGAAATGGGTTTCATAATCTGTCTTATAAATTTTCGTAAGTGGGTTCCATTTTGTGGTCTTGAAATGATCCTGTTTCTCTTAATGTTTTTCTTTATAATGCTGGTTTCATTCTAGAAGATAAGTTATTAAGTGTTGGAATGAAATGGGTTTTATAATCTTTTGTTATCTATTATAAATTTTCATAATGTTGGTTTCAGTTACGGTCTTGAAATGAGCCTGCATCTCGGATAAAAATCTTATTATTTGCTATCTATTGTATAATTCTGCTAGTGTTCTAATGTTTTCATGCTTCTATGTTTGCACTCTCGATTTATGTTGTTCTTATAAATATCAAAATGTGGGTGTCATTTATGGTCTTGCATAACCTTGATATGAGCTTGCTTGAGGCGTTTTTCTGATAAAAATCTTGTCTTTTTGCTCTTTATGGTATCTTCAACTAGTGTTCCTAGCTTTCCATGCTTCTGTTTGTGTTCTGTTAATTATCTCTTTTTTTTAGTTTTTATAATACAGCTTTTAAGCCCCCAGGGCGTTGGTCTAGCGGTAAAACTGCAACATGTGATGTGTGGATTAGGCACATGTCACGAGTTCGAACGCTGCCATAGACAAAGACTGGTATTTAAGTGGATAAGCGTTTTGGGGGGGGGGGGGGGAATCATCCACCTAGTTCGCACTGTCCCTCCGAGATTTCTTAGTTATAATAGGAATGCGGCTTTTATTATTTGCTCTTAAAATGAGCATGCTTCCATTTTCGTTGATAAATTTCTTACTTTTTTACTCTTTATTGCGTACTTTGATTAGTGCTCCTAGCTTTCCTTGTTTCTGTAATGTGGGTTTCAGTTTATGGTCTTGAAATGAGCCTGCTGCAGGTTTTTTCTCTAAAAAAATCATATGTTTACTCTATGTTATATCCTTCTGTTCTAGCTTTCCAGCTTCTTTTGGTGTTAGGTTAGCAGCAATCAATTTACATGGTTGATAGGTTAGTTTGTATAGCTTTGGTTGTCCATTTGTTGATGTCTCTAGCTTCTGAGTTACTTCTGAGTTATCTAGTTATCCTAAGGTCCAGTATGTCAGTTTCTCGAAACAATGCTTACCCATCAAAAAAAAAAAAAAGAAACAATGCTTCCGCCCATCAATTTCAAAAAGGAAAAAATTAACACTACCAGCCATCCCCAGAAAGAAGGAAAATGAAGAGAAAGAAGCACTTTTAAATCTGGAGCAGTGTTAGTTTGGTGAAAACTACATTACCAAGGGACTGCTAGATTTTGGTTAGTGAGGTTTTATTTCCACACTAAGAACTTTATGTTAGATTTTGGTGGGTGAGGTTATTGTCCCATACTTGGTACTTTGGCCTATGGGTATGGGAAGCTAAAAACTGGACTGCAACAGAAAACCGACTCTAACTGACTTAAAAAACTGACATGTTCTTTACTTTGATACGGTTTGGAGTTTGGACTTCGATGTTAGCATTAGAAGAATCTATCCCCCTCCTCATGAATATAGCCTATTAAATTTTAGGTCTCTACCAGAGTTTTACCTTTTAAAGGAAACTTCATTAAGATGCCTCATACTCTTAAGGTAAACTAAATTCAGAATGTCTAATATGTTCTCGACAATAATTTGCTTTTCACTAATGCTAGCATTTTGTGTTTCTTCTTCTTCTTTTAACAAGTTTATTCAGTTTTAAATCTTGCTCGATCTCCAATACTGCCTAGAATCTTTACAAAATAGATGCAAGAGCGCACATTCTTCGCAGACAAGTTAACCAAAGTCCAAAAAGTACTTAGCAGTGATAAAAAAGGCAATAATGAAAAACAAAAACAGAATAAACGAAACCATTAGAACTTGTCAATATTTTGTTTCATTTGGTTGATGCAGTTAGCAAACCGACTTAATGCATGTTTGATTTTTTTCAAAGAAAAAAACTGACTCATTTGAGCCATGAATATCCCTACTTTGACCTTTCATTTCTAGATGGATTACCAGGGAAGATATTGCCTTATTGCTGATTCCTTTTCTTTCCCCTTTTGCTTTTGGAAAAGGGGCATGGGAATTAGCATCAACCTTAAAAAGGTTAAAAGCTAATTAGCTTTCTGCACCTTGCATATTGCTGCATAATTTGCATGAGATTTTTTAATATCTCTATTGATAATGTGATTCATGCGTACTGCTCTTTTATGATACTTGATGTTCTTACTTGCGATGCTAAATCTGCAGGAAAACACATCAGATGAGATTGTGTTCAAGGCCATGGGCAGGGCAATCAACAAGACTGTGACAATTGTGGAATTGATTAAGGTAGACAATACTTACTTTTTCCTTTGTAGTTTGATGGTTGCATATTAGATCTCTAATTGACTTCTGGATTCGATCGCATGGTTCCAATGCAGAGGAGAATTGTTGGTCTTCACCAAATTACTTCAATTACATCCACAGACATTACTGATACATGGGAACCCCTTGAGGAAGGCCTCCTGCCGTAAGAGGATCTTACTGAAACTATGCATTGGAGCTTTTGTCTTATTCTCTACTGCCTTAACCATTCCCTCATTTAACAATTATATCCGTACATTTTTTTTGTGCTGCAGTCTTGAAACAACCAGGCATGTCTCAATGATTACAATTACTCTTTCTAAAAAGGAGCTGGATAAGAATAACATTGGGTGAGCTTCTTAATTTTTCAATTATTCCCGGACTTTGCATCTTCGACTCCTGTTCCATTTTCCTGGCAAAGAAGCAGTATTTCTGAAGAACTTAAGCACGTTCATATAGAAATTATCTGCCTACTTTCTAGTTATCTTCAGTTTTACCTGCTATGTCAAATTTTCTGTTCTGAATTGCCCAGTTCTTGAGTATTTCCTGAGCCATAAATATCTCTTTCTTTATTTGGAAATCTGCTCATTGTTATAAGCATAAAAAGGTGTTGTGAAACTTTTTACATTTAGACCAATTGCTAATTAGCTTACAAAATTTGTGTGTCATACTATGCTCTGTGCTGGCAGGTACCAACCTCCAATTCCAGCTGACCAGGTGAAGGTGTCCACAGAGATTGACTATGAAGGAGGTTTGTTGTATTGTACAAATGAATAAGAATTTGGTTACACGTGAAACAAAATGGAATTTATTTGGTAATATATGATCTTTAGATGGGTCACCCAATGGTCGAGGAAGAGGTCGTGGTGGTAGAGGAAGGGGAAGGTCTAGAGGTTATTCAGGTACAAATGTTCGTTCAGCTTTATTGTTGTAAAAACTCTGCTGATATGTAAATTTACACTCACATGTCAGGGCAACTTCTCTGCGAACACCACATGTTTGATTCTATTGGGGCATTGGTTGTTCACTGGTTTTGCAAGTCTTTCTTTTGGGATATATGGAATTGAGTGTATGCATGTTTCTTAATCAGTAATGTGTATATGCTCTCTTTGCGTGCAACTGATATCAGTTGAGGCTGAAATTAACTTAAGTATTAATAGACATGCTTCTTTTACGTAAAACTATATATTGAGGAATTAGGCATATATGGCTTGTGATAAAAGGATTCATCTATAAGGGAATAAATCAATTATGCAAAGGTTTCAGGGGGGAGAATGAGGAACCAAGTCACTAGCTGCATGCCATTAGTGCAATTCTTACGGTGAAATTAAATTAGTTTACTTGATTCTTTTTTTGATATGGTAACTTTTAAAAAGTGGCACCAAGTAGGTAAGCTATTTGGTTTGGTGGGTGATCGATCTGGAAGCAGAAAAACCAAAGGATTTTTGAAGGAAGAAAGGGATGCTTGTAGAAGATCAAATGCAGATTGTATCTTTACGTTAGTGCTGGTGTAAGATGTCAAATGTATATTATGATTTTGACAGAATTCCTCAATTCCTTATTTTTTTTTGCTTATTGATAAGTTTACTTATCAAAGAAAGGACAAAGGAAAAAGAATGAGGAACCAAGCCACCCATCAAAAAAAAAAAAAATGAGGAACCAAGTTAACTAAGAATTATGTTAGAGAGGCCCTTTTTTTTGGGGGGGGGGGGGGGAGTGATAGAAGTATTTTAATTTTGTTCAAGTGTCTTAACTAGCTTTCAATTTTCTTGAAGTTGATCTCGAGTATTTTTATGAAATGATGTGGTATGTACTAAATAAATGCTGCCAAATTCTCAAGTCGTAAGGTTGGAGCAATTATGCAAAGAAATAATGTTAGTTCATAAATGGCTTGTAGGGGAAACCATGCTGTGTCTATTGTAATAGCTTTTTTCATAGTTCAAAAATGTCTACAAATCCTTGAGCCGGGGGTATGTTGGAAACAGCCTCTTTACCTTCTAAGGTAAGGGAAAGGTCTGCGTGCACACTACCCTCCCCAAACCCCATTTGTGGGATTATACTGGGCTTCTTGTTGTTGCTGTTGTTGTAGATATGTTTATATTGATTCAAAATGTGATGTATTTTTTTGTGCTATCCTAATAACTGATTCAAAGTGGGTGATGATTGATGTGGAGTACTCTGTCCCCTCTCTATGTTCAAATATGTTATACATAAATGTGAACTGAGGATGGTTATTCATGACATTCTGGCTGCATCTTTTTCAGGGAATGGCCTTATGCCTGCTGAGTATGATGATGGAGGGTATGATCGGAATCGGGGCTATGGCAGGGGCAGGGGTCGAGGCAGGGGTCGGAACTTCCGTGGGCGTGGAAGGGGAGGGTACGCTGGTGCTCTGGACACTCAGCAAGATGCTGGTGGCTACATCCAAGAAGCACCTGTTCAGGGCCGAGGTAAGGTGTCGATGCCTTTGCATAGTGTTATGTTCGTCTGAGTAATTCAAATAACTCCTCTAAGACATTTCTAATGCTGGTTCACTTTTTCCTTTTTAAAATTTTACAACCTTTGTGTTCATGTGTACAAATTTCCCTGGCTTGTTTGGTTTTGCCCTCTAATGGAGTTGTGTCAAGTGCAATAAGCTTCCAGTTATAGAGAGTGTTGCTCAGAGCATAGAATGGTATAGAATGGACAGAAGAGATGATAATTATATTTTAAACCCACCCACCCCCTCCGCACAGGGTTAACAGTGATTTCCCACTTTCTCTTCTTGGTTACTCGGACGATGAATCTTAGTGGTTGGAGAGGTAGAGGAGCTTTACCACTAGCGTAACTGTCCCTCGTGCATGATGAGTTTTGAAATTCAGTATTACTTGAGTAGTGTAAGAAATTGTGAGTAGACATAAGAAAATGCTACTCTAACAAGTGGAAGGTGAACTAGTAGTTATTGCTGTAATTTATTGATCGCATACTTCCTCTTCCTAAGGGTTTATTTTGCTGTAGGCCGTGGACGCGGCAGGGGACCTCGAGGCAGGGGACGTGGATTCAGACCTAATGGGCCACCAATCCATGTTGCTGCGTAGATGGTCAAACTTGGAAGCAACACAGAGATTATGTTCTATGAGTGCCTGCTCCGTTTTCAACGTTTTTCTTTCATTTGTTCGTATTAACTTTAGGTTATTTTGATAATGTAATCAGTGTAGACTAGTATTAGAACTTATTACCACCCACCTTGTGGTGAGCATTTTTGTTTTCCTTCAGATCCTTCTTTTTCTTTCAAGTAGGCTAGGTGCTTTGATCAAGTGTAATTTCAATAGCGAGCAGCACATTCTTTTATGTGTTTGTCCAGGTATTCAGTGTTGACTTCATTCCCAAGTACTGCCAATAATACCCTGTTTACTGTATCTGCTTCTATACAGCCATCAGCTTTTATTATCTTCTCATTTCTTACATGGCAATTGAGAATGTCCCATCAATGCAAAAAGTGATTAGAATATAGTTGTGTTTGGAGTGATATATTTCTAAACAAATATTATCTCAGACAACCTTTTACTTTGCAAAATTATCTACCAGCGTTTCGCGTTGTTAATTTCAGTTACATCATATAACATTATAAAATTATTCCTAAGCAACCTGCATGATATCAATATTTTTTTTTCTGCAAAACTAATATAAACACAGTAACAAGAAGTACAATGTATTTGTAAATTTTAATAAGTAGGATATGATAAAAGGGAGCTATAGAAAAAGTTTGAACATGATAATGAGAGAAAAAGTAACCTATAAAGAAGAGTCAAAATGATACAAATTTTCAAAAGGTTGTTTAGGTTATTTAAAACGACAAAAATAACCCATCTATCTTTTGAGATAGTATTGTTTTGCTTTCAAAAAACAATTTTTTTTTCCTTTTGTAACCAAAAGAAGTGACTTTTAATTTTAGAAAACTATTTTAATCTAGGAGAACATGGCTCGTTACTTAGGATCCAAGAACCTCAGAAGATTATTTCATGGTGTCGAAATTATAATATTATTACATCAAGACACTTGTCAATGGCGGCTGACATCAAGATTTACTAGGAGGTCCAATCGCTGAAGTATGTGCCTATGTCATTCATCTTCTTGGGACCATTTTCATGATTGCCTAAAGCTTATAGCCTTAAATATTTTAAGATCAGCTTTCCCTTTCCTTTAATGAAGGAGACAAATTCCTAGTTGGGAAGAATCAAAAACATAGAGTGGAAGAAGAGCTTCAGTTTAAAAAAATGGAGACAGAAGAAAACATTGTAATTGTGGGTGCTGGCATAGCTGGTCTTGCTACTTGTTTGGCACTTCACAGGTAAGAATATACTCTACCAAAACTTACCAATATATATTACTGCATAAGTATGTTGAGTTTTGGGAGCTGTACTTGTTTGACGACCACAGATCTAGCATTTAAGCTACGACTTATGTAATAGGGGCTTGGACAAATTTTAAATTATGTGTATATATTGATAGGTGTATTCACTACCTTCAAAAACTTGATCCGTCTGTAGCAAAATGTATCATGTATAATACTGCATATGTTTGTTGAGTTGAGAGCTCTTTAGTTAGTGTGTATATATAGTGGCGGAGAAACCTGATAAGAATGGACCTTGAGCCTAACTCAACCCCAAAAGCTAGCTCAAAGGGTGAGGATTGCCCGAGTCATATAAAGAGTCCAAGGAACCCATCCATCTCTGATGTGGGATTCCATCACCCGCACACGCCCAGGACCTGCCAATTGGAGCGTGAACAATCTATCCTGGGGGCCCAACATTGAGGGCCTGGCTGTGATACCATAATAAGAATGAACCTTGGACCTAATTCAACCCAAAAGCTAGCTCAAAGGGTGAGGATAGCCATATAAAGAGTTCAAGGAACCCATACATCTCCAATGTGTGGGATTCAATCAGAACTCTTTGGTACGCAAAAACATTTTCCTACATATGCCATTTGTGTCTATACAAAGGTGTTTGATGAATTGCATAAACGCGTTGTTTTATAGGGTGGGGCTGCGGAGCATTGTCTTGGAATCATCAGATTCGTTGCGAGCTACTGGATTTGCACTGTCATTGTGGACTAACGCCTGGAGAGCTTTGGATGCTCTGGGCGTTGGAGACTCTCTTAGACAAAGTTCCTTATCCATTACTGGGTAAGCGTTTCCCTTTATAATTCAATCTTATGAGATATCTGATTGAAATTCAACATAATCCGATAGCATAAGGATGGTTTCTAAATTGGTTTTTGGAAAAATTAATTTAGGGTGGTCTGAGAAAAAACAATTATTCCCAATTGGAGTTAGTCTTGGAAGAACTAGATTGAGAAAGTGTTGTTTTTCGATTTCAGTCAAAACCTTTTGGAAAAATATCACTGAAATCCTTACTTTATAGCGATTTCATATGGTTAAAATTAGCAGGAAAATCAACTAAACACCTTTATTTAATACAGCAATAAATTATTTCCGGATAGCCCAACAGCAAAAGAAATTGTCTTCAAACAGCTGATAAAGAGAAAAGTAATTGTTTAGATCCAGGTACAATCACATAAGCACTCTCCTCAATTAGTAAAAGCCCGCCCTCGTAAGCTGTATTCACACAACTAAATACACTATTCTTTGATTGTCTAAATTGCAAGGGATTTCTTGTGTTTTACTCTTTATCAAGTTTCAACCATTGCTGCAGGATTAAAAGTTTCTCTGCGGATTCAGGAGCACCTATCAAGGAGGTATTGTTTGTGGACAATAACTGGTAAATATTCTATGCTTAACTGAAAGATTTCGTAGACCCCAACTTGTGGGATTCCATTGGGTCTGTTGTTGTTGTTAACTGAAAGATTTATTTGTATAGTTGTTCAATCAATTAATCAACTATCCATCAATCTCATATTAGTTGGGGCCGGTTATATTAATCCTTTTATGCATCACCTTTATCTAGGTTTTAAGGCAAATTAGGAATCCTCTAAAATAGTATCACGATCTAGCTACATAGACAAACAAATCTCTAACTATGATAAAAAGTTCACTCACAAACACCGAACTAGTGCAAGTATAACAAGAAAAACTAATGTATTTAATCTCCACATACTATCATATAAGCCTTGACGATCTCACGGCATCTTTGGACAGAACAATCACATCTGTCACAAAGGTCTTAAGTATGAATAGGATGCATCGCGTATTCAGGGGATGCTGCAGATCAATTGTCTGATTGTTCTTAGGAGAAATGATTTGGTTCATTGTCCTAATTCTTATGATTACGATAAAGAAAGTTCATCTTGAACAATGTTTCTCTTGGTTAACACCGTGTTTCTTAGATCAATTGTTGAGTTGAGTGTGCCTTCCTTCAACTACTGGATGGACTGATTCCTCAGCCAAAATTTCTGTTTTTGAAGTCAGTAGAAAGTCATCTAACGCGAGTTATATCATGTTTCAGTATAGATTATGAAAGTCGTTGTGTGAGAAGGAAATATCTGTTGGAGAAATTAGAGAATGAACTGCCTCAAGGCGCTATTAGATATTCTTCTAAGGTTGTTTCCATTGAAGAATCTGGACCGATGAAAGTGGTACATCTTGCAGATGGTTCCACTATTAGAACTAAGGTAAATCTTTCTGTGAAATCTTTCGCTTATGGTCCAAGTTGCTTTTTCTTCCTCCTCCACCTCCCAACCTTGGAATTCCTATTACTTATTGAAGCTTCGAATATATAATTCCTTATTGTAGTCTGATATGAATAACTATGACAATCTTCAATTAAGGCCTTAATTGGGTGTGATGGAGTCAATTCTGTGGTGGCAAACTGGCTTGGGCTTCAGAAGCCTGTCAATTCTGGGCGGTCTGCAATTAGAGGCTTTGTTGAATATCCCGACAAACATGGTTATCAGCCTAAGTTCCATGCATTTTTTGGAGGTGGACTTCGATTTGGCTTTCTTCCTAATGATGAGAAGAGTTTGTATTGGTTTTGTACATTCACACCATCTGCTGTCCATTGTAAGCAAAGCTCACACATACTGTTATTTTGAAACGGATTATTCTAATTTGGTGATGTTAAGAACTTGTGTTTCTCATTACAGAATATCAATCTAAACATGTTCAATTGTTCCTTTTTAATTGGATTGCAGTTGATGGAAATGCAGAACAAGATCCACTTAAACTGAAGCAATTTGTGTTGAACAAGGCCAGTAATGTGTCTAAAGAACTCTCCACCATTGTAGAGAGAACAACGCTAGACTGTATATCTTGCGCTCAGCTGAAATTGAGATTGCCTTGGAATGTTTTGACGGGGAATATTTTGAAGAATAACGTTTGCGTGGTAGGTGATGCACTTCATCCCATGACTCCAGACCTTGGTCAAGGTGGATGTTCTGCGTTAGAAGACAGTGTTGTTATTGCAAAATGCCTCGGAGAAGCTTTGGTGAAACCGATAAAGGATAGAGGAGTTGAACAAGAAGATGAGGACGAATTTAATAAGATCAAAAAAGGACTTGAGAAGTATGCTAAAGGGAGGAGATGGAGAAGTTTTACATTCATCAGTGCTGCTTATTTATCTGGTTTTATACAAGAGAGTGGTAGCAAAGTAATCAGTTTCTTAAGGGAACGTTTTTTGGCTGGAGTCACTATAGCAGTTACACTCAGAATGGCTAACTACGATTGCGGAAAACTCACTGTTTCTTGAAGTGTATGTCCATACATCTCAAACTGTTGAACTGAAGAAAGAAACAGGCCCCAAAATTGGTGAAATTCCATTATGATATACTACTACTCTTCTTGTACAACTTAGTCAACAGGATAGTTTGTGGTAGGTTCTATTGAAACTCCCTGGTTAATAAACAAACATGATAATTGCTTGGCTCTCCAGTACATATGTATGAAGGATATTGTGGATCTTTTGATGTTGTAATCCATTCTTCTGACTGAAATTATGTAAATGAAGATGAACTAATGCCTAAATTAAGAGTTGATTGGTTAGTCTTCACCAAAAAAAAGAATAGCATAGCCTTGAATTAACTCGAACTGAATGGTAAATATGCTGCTCCTGTCTTTCATTTGAATACATGGTCAATTAGGCAATAAAGTGGAAACCAAACACAACACTTAACTACAGAGTTAGCCCATTGAATAGACGCGCTGTGCCATTTCTCTTGTTGTGTATTTGCCCAAGATCATAGCTCTTCATGTTAGTTTTTTTTTATTTATTTATTTTTTTTATATCTAGTTTATCTGCACATGCATTGCAAGTGTATCTCCAAAGTTTGAATAACCTTGATACCGGTGGGAATTGAACCAATGACCTTACAACAGTTTCGAACTCCCATGGCCACTAAGCTATGCTTTTGGCTTATGTCAAGGGGATTCAAAACATGATATATGGAGGTAAATAACAAATTTTGTCTTATACATATAATGTAATTTTTCGATGAAGGGGGTTCGGGTGAACCACCTTCCGCCCCCCCTAAATCCGCCTCTGCTTTTGAATAACAAAATAAAAATTAAAGAATAAAAGCGTTGGGCTCGAAATGATTAATAGCAACCGAACTTGCAAAGATGAACCAAAATATTTAGTGAGTCTTTATGTTATTTTTGATTAAGGTTCAAATAGACAATTTAGTATATGCCCACCCAAAGATAATTCTAGAAAGAGAAAACAAATTTGTGAAACTCTTTTAGCTCAAGAAACTGTATATTATATTGTGGGATTAGTTTAACATATTTTTTTGGCTTAAAAGCTACGTATTTTTGTTTGACCACTGAATTACCTTATTATCCCTTATATATTTATATAGTCCCAAAAATACCCTTCCCTTTATAAATGTAACTAACCCCATTTTCAAAG
This sequence comes from Nicotiana attenuata, assembly GCF_001879085.1. NCBI lineage: Eukaryota > Viridiplantae > Streptophyta > Magnoliopsida > Solanales > Solanaceae > Nicotiana > Nicotiana attenuata. The sequence goes on along the minus strand of NW_017670473.1, from coordinate 635,540 downwards.
TACGTTGCTTTTCTTCCACTTCCGCCATTGCTTCTTCCATCTTTGTATGCATATGTTGTCTACAATATTGACGTATCAATGTTGCAAGGGACAAATAACACAATTTTTATTTACATAATTATGAAAGTACAAGAAGGGGTGAACTGTAACCGATTTAAAATCTTAGTTGACTAAATATGAGTTTAGTCAACTAGACTTTGTGCAGTGCCTGATTTATGTAGAGATAAACTAAATAAGCAAAAGGATAAAGAAGACACATAAGTTTTTATACTGGTTCAGTACCGGTGTGGTACCTACATCCACAAAGGCGGATCCAGAATTTTAAGCTTATGGGTTCCTATAACAATCTCAAGTTAATCAACCTGAAAACTGGACCAACGAACTGGGTTCCAGCTAAATATTCTTATACTTTTAATGAATTTTTTAGTACAAATATAAGGTCTATGCAAAAATTACTGGGTTCACGGGAACCCGTAACTTTTGCTCTAGAATCGCCCCTGTACATCCAGTTCCCTTGGGTCACAAGGTTCTCTTAGATCTTTGATAAATGTTTATAGCAGTGATGGTTTTAGTTCGTTCACCACCAACGTTATACAGCAACAATAATTCTTTTCAATGTTGACACAACTCTCTTTTTATTTTCTAACTCTTCCTATCTTTTGTGACACTTGTAGACTCAAGAATACAGTGTTTGTACTAAGAACTAGAAAGGCTTAGAAACAGATGATGTAGTTGCGTAATTGTCTTCTTGAGTTTGCCAGTCTTCTTATAGGAGAGATTTGAGTAGCCATTGCAGATTGATCTTTGATTGAGGGAATGCTCTAAGAGATTTAACCCAAGGGGTGCATCCGAATCCCGCACAAGAGATGGGCTGGATTTATTTACGTCCTTCCGTTTCATATCCATAATCAAGGGAGTGATTTGTGGCCTGATTTGATTGACCAATCTTCAGTATCTCCAGATTCTAAATCATACCTTGAAGTAGGGCCTAATTTCCTTTAGCGGTTGCACTTGATATGTTTCCTTCTTAATAGCCTCGACGTCCTTTGATTTAGCCTTGTACTGTCTTCCTTTAACGTTTGGACTTGATTTTGTTTGCTTTTTGATGGCTTTGACTTCCTTTGATTTAGCAGCGTTCGTGTTGCCTTTGATCTCGTTTCCTTTCTGGTGTTCTTATCAAAAGGACTTCCATTGAAGTAGTGCTGCGTCCTGATTTTCTGCAATTAAATAAATATAGTTAGATTAAACTTAGGTGTAACAATCTCCCCCTTTTTGATGATGACAATCAAAAAGAGTAAACAGAGTATACTTCCCATTCATCACTTAAGATGCTTTCTCCCCCTGATTGTTGCTTTAGTTTACTCATCACTGCTCCCCCCTCGAGTTGTTGCTCTGGTTTACTCAATCATGTTTTCCCCCTTTGACATCAATCAAAAAGAAGAAAAACAAATGCGGACAGAACAAACAGAATAATGTAGATAATAACCAAAGTAGTTAGGGTAGCAGAGGTTATGCCTTCAACAAAGGCACATAGTGATGTTTCTTACAGACCAACGCAAAAGTAGTTCACAAAATAAAAATAAGCAACAACAAAAAAATGTTTTAAACACACACACACACTGCCTTAGTTCCTCCCTAGAAAGTACTTCAGGGTATTGATCACTTTGGTGCGGAAAGAGTCATATGAGGTTTTAACTTCTTTGGTTATTTTGTCCATCTTTTCTGTCATGGAGTTGAATGCCCTGATCCCTTGCCTCCTCGTGGATCCCATGTCCATCCTGAGCTTAGCCACATCTATACCTGTTTCTTTGGTGACTTTCCTGATCTTGTCCACCTGTTCTTTCATTGCAATGAGCAGGATTTTTATCCCATCTAGACTTTGCTGAATTTGCTGTAGGTGTTAGTGGCAGTCGACTGAGGCTCTGTTGGTTCAGTAGGCGCTTCGACCTGCACTGGAGCACTTTCAACCTTGGCACGCTTGACCCATCCATAGTCACTTAAGGTGTAACCCATCATAGCAAAGGATGTCTTATCATAGGTACTAGTAATGTGCTTTGGCGAGAAAGGTGCAAGTCAACCTTCATGACTTCAAGAATATGTCAGATGAGCAAACCATAAGGTAAACAAGCAGCAGAAGCGGATATATCCCTGATACTTTTAAGCATATACTGGTGAATCCACACAAACCAGTCAAGCCTTTTATTGTTCACAAGACAGTAAAGAACAAAGATATCTCTAGTAGTCAAAGTGCTGAGAGACCCAATTCTAGGAAGTAAAGAGGTAGCTATCATATGGGCTAAAACGTGGTGTTCAAACTTGAGATTTGTTGGACCAATTTCAGGAGGGTTTTCAGACAGAAAAGCTTTTGCCTCTTCTAAGAAAACTTCAAAGTCTTTAGGCCAGGAATTTTGCATAAAAACATTATAACCATGAAACTTAGCAGAAAATATCTTCTCAAATTGATAGGAATCAAGAACAATCCGAGTGCCTAAAACTATTCTCCAAGTCATCTTTGTCATTAACAAACAGATTTGCATAAAACATCCTCACAGGCTCTTCATACACAGAATTTCCAATAGTATCAAATAGAGGAGAAAGACGTTGAAAGTCAAAAACAGCAATCACATCGCAATGCAAATTTTTCATAAGAGAGAGACTTACAAAGCGTCCATAAGCCATAAATTTAGACTTATAAGACACAAACATTGATTTCTCACTTGGTCCATGGAAGTTCAGTTTGTCCTCTGGCCCAAAATCTGTGCTTTCTACTTTCCCTTTCTTGCATGTAGGGTTTTTGGGGGTTTGCTCCGTAGGCCTTTTTCCTGCCTTTTTCTGGCTAATAGGAAGACCCTCCGATGATTCACTGCTTTCATTATCGGTTTTGAGGAAGTCTGAATAGAGGGATGATTCAAGGTCGACAATTTCTTCAAGGTTGTGGGTTTTCTGAAATCGTCTGCTTCATCTTGTGGCAGTGGAAGATGAGAGGTTTCTCTTTGCCATGGTAGAGGAATTTTGTGAGAAGTGATGAATATTGAGAAAGGAATGGGTACTTATTTATGCTTTTGGAAGGTTGAACGGTTGCATCGGTTAAAGGAAAGGGCAGGTTCATAAGGAACACTTCTGAGGAGTTGCTTCAGCGGCACAAATGAAAGTGTAATAATGACACTCACATCAAATTAATACACTCATCAATTAAGCAAACTAAGAAAGGAAGTAAGGTTTTTTACATAATAGATATAATACCAATCTTTTTACGCAGTAGACAAAATCTTTCTTCCAAAAGAGGTTTTGTAAAAATATCAGCAAGTTGAGACTCAATACTAATGAATTCTAACACGGTATCACCTTTTGCAACATGATTACCGATAAAATGATGCTTAATTTCTATATGTTTGCCCTAGAGTGATGCAAATTTTTTTTTGACAAACATATAGCACTTGTATTATCACAGAATATAGGAGTAGAGGTAAGGGATAAATCATAATCGAGAAGTTGATGCATGATCCAAAGAACTTGTGTACAACAACTTCTAACAGCTAAATATTCTGCTTCAGTAGTTGGCAAGGCAACACAATTTTGTTTCTTGCTATGCCAGGAAATTAGAGCATTTCCCAACAATTGGCATGTGCCACTAGTACTTTCCTTGTCAATCCTATCACCCGCAAAATCTGCATCTGAAAAGTCTTTTAAAACAAAATTGTTTGAATGAGCATACCATAATCCTAATTCAGCGGTCCCAATGAGATATCTAATAATGCGTTTAACTGTAGTAATATGGGATTCTTTGGGAACCGACTGAAACCTTGCACACTTACAAACACTGAACATTATATCTGGTCGACTAGAAGTGAGATATAATAAAGATCCAATCATTCCTCTATACATTGTTTCAGCCATATTTTTTCCATTCATGTCTTCTTCAAGCATAGTTGTTGGACTCATTGGAGTTCCAATGGACTTTGCATTCTCCATACCAAACTTCTTTATAATTTCCTTGGTGTACTTGGTTTGGCTAATAAAAATCCCTTTGGGAGATTGTTTGATTTGCAATCCAAGAAAGAATGTTAGCTCTCCCATCATGCTCATTCGAGTTCTCCTTTCATAATATGAGAAAATTCTTCACATAACACAGAGTTAGGGCTTCCAAAAATAATATCGTCAACATAAATTTGAGTAATAAGATTACCTGAATTTGAGTGCTTAATGAACAAGGTTGTGTCGATATTACCTCGTTTGAAACCTTGATTTAGAAGGAAGGAACTTAGTCTTTCATACCGGGCTCGATGGGCTTTCTTGAGTCCGCATAGAGCTTGAATACATGGTTTGGGAAGCTATCACTTACAAAGCCAGGAGGTTGTTTCTCGTATACTTCTTCAAAGATGTATCCATTTAGGAAGGTACTTTTTACATCCATTTGAAATAGTTTGAATCCTTTATGAGCAAAAAAAACAAGTAGTACTCGAATAGATTCTAATCTTGCTACAGGTGCAAATGTTTCATCATAGTTGATTCCCTCTTGCTGAGAATAACCTTGAGCAACTAGCCTTGCTTTGTTACGAACGACTTGACCAGACTCATTCAACTTATTTCTGAAAACACATTTAGTTCCTACAATGGAAGCATTTGATGGTTTTGGAACCAAATCCCACACTTTATTTCTTTCAAATTGATCAAGTTCATCTTTCATAGCTTTGATCCAATAGTCGTCTTTAAGGGCTTCATTAACCTTCTTTGGCTCAAGTTGTGATATTAAGGCCATGTGAGAATGAGCTTCTGAGATCTTCTGGTAGTGATACCTTCTTGTTGATTTCCAATGATGAACTTGTGGGGATATCCAGGTTCACTTTTTCATTCATTTAGAACATTTATGATTGGCTCCTTTTCCACAGTGGTTGACTGTTCAGCAGAAGATGGTTCTTGGATTTCAATGTGCTCCTCAGTTGACTGATTCTGCTGACTGGTCGACTGATCGTGACTGTCTTTCCTATAACAACAGACTTTGGGACAATAGAGATTTCCTCATCTTCAGGAAGTTTTTCGTTCCTTGAGCGAGGGTTAACCTCCACAAAAACAACATGAATGGATTCTTCAATGCGTAAAGTTTTTTTATTGTAAACTGTATATGCTCTACTTGAGGGAGAATATCCAAGAAAAATACCTTCATCGCTTTTTGGATCAAACTTACCCAAGTTGTCTTTTCCATTATTGTGAATGAAGCATTTGCATCCAAATGGGTGGAAGTAACTGATGTTGGGTTTCTTACCATTCCATAGATCATATGGAGTCTTTTTAAGAATGGGTTGAATCAGACATCTATTGATAATATGACATGTTGTGCTTACAGCTTCTGCCCGGAAGTGGTGAGGTAGAGAGTTTTCTACAATCATGGTTCTTGCCATGCCCTGCAAAGTTCTGTTTTTACGTTCTACCACCCTATTCTGTTGAGGTGATCTTGGCGAAGAGAAGTTGTGTGAAATTCCTTGATCGTTGCAAAAGTTTTCAAATGTTCTGCTCTCGACTCTCCTCCATGATCACTTCTGATAATAGAGATGTAGTATCCCTTTTCACGCTGTACCTTCTTACAGAAGACTTCAAAATTCCTTAGAGCTTCATCTTTATGACTCAGAAAAATAACCCAAGTGAAACGAAAAAAATCATCTACGATAACTGTGAGCACGTAATTTTTGCCTTACAGAAAACATTCCTACAAAATCTCCCCAAAAATAAATTGTTCTANAAAAAAAAATCCCTAATTATTTTTGAATTTATAGAATTTTAGGATTTTCTTTTAAATTGTTTGTTTGCATTTAGCTACATTTTCATGCATATTTAATATTTTAAAATCATAGAAAAATCATAAAATTTGTCACATTTTAATTTCATGTCATCTTATTTGCATTTTTAGGAATTAATTACTCTTTAATTGATATAACTAATACATAAAAGATAAAAAAATCAAACAGAATATTTTATGCATTTGTTAATAGATAAATAGAATTAATTTTTTTTAATTAGATTTAAGTTAGGTTTTAATTTAGGATTTTTTAATTAATTTGTTCAAGAATTTAAAATCAAAAGGAAAAGAGAAAACAAAGAAAAGAAAGAGAGGAAAGGTTATCCTTGGCTTTAATTTCGGATTGGGCCAGCTTCCATGGCCCAAATTCCTCAAATCCTCCCCATTTCCCCTCTCCAAAACAGCCTAGAACCGGTCCAGTAACCCCCTACTAACTCAAACGACCCCGTTTCAATAAAATAATCCCAGCCTATCATCAAACATAATCCTACGGCCCTGAACTCCCCACCCGATGCCTTAAAACTGTCTGGAGAGACCCCCTACCCCCCAATTCATCTCTCATAGACCATTTCTCTCACCTCTCTCAATCCTCGCCGTTCGCCGCCACTAGAAATTGCCTACGGCGGCAGCACCACTCCTAATCCCCTAAAATTAACACCACACAATCCCCATACCCTCCTAAATCTTAACCCCCCATCGATTTTTCCAAAATCCCACCAAACTCGGCCAATTTCATATCTAAGAAAGTGAGAAAAACCCTAAATCTAGTTTTTATGGAAATTTCAAGAACGTTTTGGCTCAAACTTAGATGAGTTGATTGCTCTTGACACGATCAATCGATTCATGTTAGTTTGGTTCATTTCGGAAGCCATCGATGGTATTCCAATGGCAGTGATCGGCCAAAGCTTCATCGTCGTCATTGTTCGTTAATTCGCCTCAATCGTCGATTCATTTCTAGCCAAAATCAGTATACTCCTCTTCTCCTATTTCTTTGTTTCTTTTTCTGTTTTGAATTATCAGCTAGGTCTTAACTTTGATTGCTTTGTTTAATTGATTCGATTGTTTAGTTAATTATATGTTCATTAGTTAATTGCATGTTGTTTTAGGTTAATTGAATCAATTTTAATTAGTTTAATGATTTAGCTAAGTTCAATTAGTAAGCTTTTTCTATTTTGCTTGATCCTTGGTTTGGTTTTAATTAATGATTTCTGATGTTTGAATGACAATTAGAAATTATGGGTTGAAGGGGTAATAACAGAAATTTTAAGGGGGTAATTGGAAACCAAAATTAAGGAATCTGAATAGTTGTTTAGGAAGCTTCTAGAAAAAGGGTTAAAGTGCAATGAAAATGAAAAGAATTAGGTCAGGATGGGGTTAAAGGAGATGATTTTCAGAAGTTAAAAGGGCTAAAAAATGTGGGGAATATCTGGATAAGACAGTTGTCCCAACAACTGTCCATTTTCTGTTAAAAAATATGTTTTTTTCCTAAATTTTAGGGACTGCATTCATCAAATTATTCCCTCACCCTTTGCCTATATAAGAGGCCTCACATTCCCATCACTAGACAGATTATACACACGAAAAGACCTCTGCATTCTCAGAATTCCATCTTCATGTTCTACACCAATTTTTACACAAGGAATTCTCTGCATATTCACTCACAGAAAACACACTACTAAAGCCTCACATTCTCTCTAGTCCACACTGTTTTCTCTTTGAAACAAACCTCTGAAATAAAAAAAATAGATATAGAAAATAAAAAGAAAAAAGAAAGAAGGAAGATAAAAGTTGCTCTATTCTTCCATTTTACTAGGTTTACTTCATCTTTTTCTTTTGGGATTTTGAGTAGTTCTCAAGCTGTTGGAGTTGTTTGATTGGTGGCATTTCAAGTTGTAGGACTGTTGGTTTAGCTACTGATTTCATTATTATTTTTCTCCTGTTGGATTTCATTTCTTGATTTGACCTTTATTTAGTTAGATTTGTGCTACTACTCTGCACTCTAGGTATGTACAGGCTCAATTTGTAACTCTCTATTGCCTTCTTAAATAAAAGTCTGAATCATTTTACCATGCTTGATGTTAACTTTATAGATTTAGCATGCTTAAGGTGTCAAAGTTGATTGGATTATTTGTGCCTTTATGTTTTGAATGTCTCTGTTGTGTTTAATTTGAAATGCTTAACTTGCTGACTTCTCTAAGACTAGCTCAACATTTCTGGTAATACATTACTATCAAAATATCCATGTTTGAACATTGAGTGTGGCATCCTTGTAGATCTGATAACCATGTGATCATGTTTGCTGTTGGAAAGTTCAGTTAACAATTTCAAGAAAGGGAGGATTTTGTGATTCCATGCCTTGCATGCCTGATCGTCTTTCTAATTGGAAACAGTTGTAGATTAGAACTTTGGAGATTAAATTGTGGACTATTGTTATTAGTTCCAGAATTGAGGTTGAAAGGACTTTACTAGTTTGAATACCTCTTCTAGTCTAATTCGGCATGTAAAAAATGTAATTTACACAGTTTTTTATTGTCAAATTTATTTTACTTCCTTCTAATACATTCTCTCAACTTGGATAATATGAGTTTGAGTTTAATTGTTGTGTGACTTATTCCTTTGTAAGGGTGTTAAACGGGCCGGGTCAGCCCGATTCCGGACCGGCCCAGACTAGTAGAACCCAGAACCGGCCCGGACCGGTAAGGGGGGGCTGGGCTGGGCTGGGTAGGGGTGGGTTTGGACGGTTTAAATTTTTGAAATGGGTTACCCGGCCCGGTAAAACCCGTTAGATGAACAGTGCCGTTAAACTGGTTAACCGGCCCGGAACGTGAATATAACATGAATATACCGTGAATATACGATAAATATACCATGAATATACTATAAATATACCATAAATATACCAATTATTGTATACTAATTAACATAATTTAAAATTGTTGGAATTTAACATATAGTGTATATATTTAGGGTAAAACTATAAATGCTCAAATCATAGAATATGATGGTAACGTATTATTTTTAAAATATGCTATATATGTGTTATTTTAAGATTTAAGGCAATTTATGTTATTTTAAATTATTAGACGTATTTATGCTCAATGATTTAGTTTGTTAGATTAATTTGAAGTATTATTAATTTATTATGCATAAAAATTTAGTTTACTATTTATTTGTTAATTTACTTTTTAAATGCAAACTTTAATTTTGTAATTTTGAAATAAATATAGCACTTGCAATTTATAAGTGCAATTTTTTCCCATCTTCCTTGTATTCTTTATGTTAGTACTTTGTATTAATACTATAACTTACAATATTTATACAAAATCCAAAAAAAAAAAAATTAAAATTATACTAAACCCGGCTCGGCCCGGCCCCCTCAACCCGTAACCCTTATGGTTCAATTTTTACCCGGATGAACCCGAACCCGTTAAACCCGTTAAGACCCAACCCGTAATCGGCCCGGACCGTAACCCGTACGGGTCCAAAAAATATAGGCCCGGCCCGGCCCGGCCCACCCGTTAAACACATTTACTTTGCACCAAACATGAAGATTAGAAGAAGGATTAAGGGAAGCTTTTGGTTCAGCGAATTGTGGAGCAAATTAGAGAAGGAAGAGTTAGGCGGAAGCTTTGGTGCAGCAAGAAAAGTTATTTTCAACCACAAATTGTCTAGATTTCGAGGTACTTTATTCAATATAATCAATCCCAACCATTGTTAATTCTAAATTCAAGGTATATCGTATTACTCCATCGATATGGGTATCGTTAATTTATTATGGTTTGAGTTAAATAGTGATATTGNTCTATCCACAATGGTTACTCCCATAAATACCTGGCCTCTACAACTAAAATCTTTAAAGATTTTTAAGGAAAAATAACTCATGAACATTGTAGTTTGCTTTAGGTGCGTGATTAAATCATCACGACTATGGTTACAATTCCCGTGGCATAGTCGTGATACATAATACCCAATTCGGGTGTGCATTTCATGCAAACTGACCATAATTTCAAACAATAATAAAAGTAAACATGTTGTAGATCGCCGGTACGGTTCACGTGACGCGATTCGCAATAGTGTACAAAAACAAACGAGTGCGCGACATCGCGACTTGTTCAAACAAATTCCATAATTAATTAAAAGCGGTTAAAAGGTTAAAAATACACAATAGGTTTTAAACATGCAATAAATCAGATAATTAGGCCAATTATTAATAGTTGAGTGACCGTGCTAAAACCATGAAATTTAGGAGTGCCTTGCACCTTTTCCCGGGCTAACAGATTTTCTTACTCGGCCTTCTGGTTTTTGCGGACTTTAAAATAGAGTCAAATTACCTCGATTTGGAATTTAAAATACACTGGTGACTTGGGATACCATAAATTATTTCAAGTGGCAACTCTGAAATAAATCCCATTTCGAATAATGTCACTTAAATTTGAAAAACTCCTATCCCCTCGAGAAAAAGGAGGTGTGGCAGCTCTGGGGAATCGAACCCAGAATCTCTGGTTTAGGGTTCAGAATTTGAGCTTAGAATAACTGTTATACTTGGCTTTTAGTCCTTATCTGATTTTTATGTGTTTGAGCCTAATGTGCTAAATGTCTCTTTTAACCGCTTTGATATTGTTTGAACTGTATATAAAATGTTACGAAACCTTTCTTCTCTCTGAGTTTTCTAAATCTTCTGGGAAGTGCACGCTGGCGTGACTTCTTTTCTGTTAGTGTCATACCCTAATGTAGAACGAGGATCGGATCAGTTACAAAGTTGGATGGCCTTTTGGTTACCGGTACGTTGCCCCTCCTCGGCTCGAATTGTCCGCTAGGGTAAGCCAGGTCTAGAACAATACACCCAGGTTTTAACCCTAGAATAACATAACCTCATGCCAGGTTCCTAGTAGGTATGCTTGCTTGCATCACGTGCATCTGACTTTGGAGACTCAACACAGGGGTTGGATCCGTCTAGGGCAGGTGTACCCGAAATAAAAAGACCATCATGATGCATTTTACGTGCTACTTGTACATTTATTTACTTCGGCTTGCATGTTGACCAATGATGATAGGCTATAACTGCATATTTTAGTCGCTTATTACACTCTAATTTACTGCACTTTAGTTGAGTTTGCGCTTTAATCGCTAGTGTTTTGCACTAATTGTGTGTTTTATGCCTTGTAGGTGTGATTCCGAGCTATATAGATGTTATAGAATGAATTTAAGTGATTTGAAGCTTTGAAGTCTGAGTAAAAGCTCAAGGAATTAAGCCTGGATCGTGTTCGGAGGTCAAATTTGATAATTTAGTACGAACGAAGACTTGAGGAGGCATATTGCGCACTTTCTAGTAAAATAGACATAACTTTTCTCTCAGAACTCTATTTGGGCTCCACAATATATGGTTGGAAAGCTAACTCAAAGAGCTACAACTTTCATGTTTTACGTTTTTCCAAATTCCAAACGGAACAGGGTGAAAAACCGCGGTTTTACCGCGACCGCGGCAGAACCGCGGCAGAAGATGGTCGCGGACGACTGAAGAATCAGAGGGCATGTTTGGCCGCGGTTCCACCGCGACCGCGGCAAAACCGCGGCAGGAAGCGAAAATTTCAGGGACTAAAGTGCAAAATATGGGATTTTAAGTCCTAAACCCTATATTAAACAAAGGAGGCAAGAACACATTGGGAGCAAGGCGGAGAATTCTTCTACGAGTTTTTCCTTCCTCTTCCTATTTTTCATTGTTGGTTATGACTTTTCGTATTGTAGTTTTACATACTATTATGAATAGCTAATTTGTTATCTAGAGTTTGATAGAACCTTTTGTAGGATAAATTCTTGTTATGTTTTTATATAATTGAGCCATAGCTTTTCTCTATTTGTTCAACTACGTTTATATTGTGGTTGGTTGAAGAGCTCTCAATTAGCTGTGCCTATTTAGTATGCATAACTCGGTAGAGAGTGCATATTTAGGTAATTGTTGAACAACACCACTCCCAGAGTATATGAGGGATCAATAACCGAGGGTTTAAAGGCGGGATTAGGGATAACGAAACCTTGGGTGCGATCTGAAGTGAGCTGTATTAAAAGCCAGCTAGCGTATCTCGGGAGAGTGCATCTAGTAAATTGTCGTAATTACTCGGAAGAGAGTTACGGTAATAAGAGTGCTCATGATCGGTAGAGAATACTTAGGCGAAATTATAGAAGACATAGCGGGAAAGATTCCGACAATAGGGGAAATCATAACTCTAGACCTCCTTAATCTTTTCTCTAACCCTCAGTATCGTTAGTTGTTAATTTACTATTTTAATTTGTTAGTTAAGTAGTTATACACAAGAATCTTAATATCTATAAGTTAGGAATTGTTCAAGCTTGTCTTCTTGGTGATAGTGAACAGCTGTAGCTAAACCTTAGTTCTCTGTGGGATTCGACTCCGGACTTGTAAACCGAATTATATTTGCAGCGACCGCATTGTCCTTTTATAAGGCATAGTTGGGCGTGATCAACCAACTTCTAGAATAGGGAAGAAAAATCAAGAAAAACAAAGATTGAGGTAGGAAGAGAAAATCACCCGTTTCTGAAAATCCCGATATTCAAAATATCCCGAAACTCTGCCGAAATTTTGAAAAAAATAAATGAAAAGGTTGTTTCGAAACAAATCATATTTTTCTGTTGCGTCAAAATTGACCGAACTACGCGGGTCTGATTCTTACCGGATGTGAGATACATAGGCAAACCTCATCAGTTCCGGCCCCAATTTTAAAAAAAATCCAAAAATATTTTCCTTTAATTCCTTTTTTTAGGAGTCTTTTTCTTAGGAAATCCCAAACATATAAAAATAAGAAGATTTTCTTTTAACCCGAAAATATTTTCTTTGTAGAAGTCTATCATTCAAAAAAAGAAAACACATCGAATCAAAGTCCAAAAAATATTTTCTACCTTTTTTAGAAGTCATTTTCCCAAAAATTCAAAACATAAAATAAAAAATTAATCAAAACCCAAAAAAAGTGATTCCTTTCTTCTTTGGAAGTCTTTCTTTCGAAAATCTCAAAAAAATAAAAAAATCAAAACCAAAAATCCAAAATTATTTTCTTTCCTCTAAAAGCTTTTCTTTCAAAAATTCCAAAAGACAAAAAAATGCTGAAAAATTTATATTCTTTTTCTAAATACTTTCAGGTCTGGTGTTATAAGAAAGTAACAAAAGAAAAAAACAAAAAAAGAAGAAGAGAGAGAGAGAGAGACTGTTTAATTACTCCATTCCTGATTTTTCTCAACTACGTAAAGATTTGATTCATGCGGCGTCATGATACGTAGGCATTCCCCATCGGACTCGATCATAGCCATAGACAAATTGAGTGAAAAATAAACTGGAAAAAAGGAGAAAGAAAAATCGAGTGAAAAATAAAGAAATGAGTGACAAAAAATAAAAGAAAAAAAAATAAAAAAGTGACAAAAACAAAAAAAGAAAAAGAGAGTGCCAAAAAATAAAAGAGCGGCAGAAACAAAATGAGAAAATCAAGAGTGATTAAAGAAAAGCAGAAATGAAAGAAAAGAGGTACAGAGTGAAAAAGGGTTAGTTTAAGTCCGGGATGAAACATGCAACCGTTCAAACACCTAGTAAAAACGTTTAACTGTTAAGGTGCATTGCATCCCAACGTGCGATTTCCTATCTATTAAGCGTCTCAAAACTAGACAGGGTCTGTTCAGGTGGTTGATTTTGTTGGTAATTTGGCTTCCCATCCTTACTTCACAAGATCCTAAGGCAGGGTTCCTATGGCCTCCGAAAGTCATCTACCAATTATCGATCCTGAGGATAGCTCAGCACGTTCCACAACCAGAATCAGCTGCTGCTGAAGAGAATAAGATGCTACGTCTCCACATGTTGGAAATGTGGGACGCTTGATCTAATGGTAGGGAACCGCCAAGTGCAATCCCTGGGTTCCCTGAGTTGATCCCCAGGTCAGGTGAGGCTACCAATGCCCCTGTGCGCAACCCGTTCATTCCATGCAGGTAGCATTCAATGCCGTTTAATGGTCCCAGAATGCCTTCTATGGTTCGCCCCCAGGCGCCGACCTCAAAGGCACTGCTAGCAATGTTCTATGTAGCACCTTTCTGCACCACAGCACAACCAACTTTACCACGGACGTATGTTGAGCCTCCAATGTTCACCTTTCAGGGTCTAGAGTTTCAACCAGAAATAACATATGTGACCCCATACTCATTTACGCAACCTCCACAATGTGACTTCTCGGTGGGGCAAGAAAAGGTTGTGAAGAATCCCAAGCAAGAGGAAATGGCTCAGAAGATGAAGAACCTGGAACAAAGTCTGAAAAACATGCAAGGTCTGAGTGGCCAAAAGAGTGTCTCATACTCCGACATGTGTATGTTTCCCCATGTTCACTTGCTGGCTAGCTTCAAGAAGCCAAAATTTGAAAAGTACGACGGGCACAGAGACCCGGTTGCTCATCTGAAACGATATTGTAACCAGCTAAGGGGTGCTGGTGGAAAAGAGGAGCTGCTAATGGCCTATTTTGGGGAAAGCCTCACCGGAATCGCTTCTGAGTGGTACACGGATCAAGAAATTACCCATAGGCATGTGTGGGACGATATGGCCCAAGATTTTGTCCGCCACTTCCAGTATAATGTGGACATCGCTCCCGACAGAAACTTTTTGTCCAATTTGAAAAAGAAAATCACAGAAAGCTTCCATGAGTATGTTGTCAAATGGCGCGAGCAAGCCGCCAGGGTAAAGCCTCCAATGGATGAAACTGAAATGGTTACGACCTTCCTACAGGCCCAAGAAGCGGATTACTTCCAAAACATGATGTCCGCTATGGGTAGACCGTTCGCTGAGGCTATCAAAATCGGGGAAATGGTTGAAAACGGTTTAAAAACAGGTCATATCTTGAGTCATGCTGTTTTTATGGCTATATCACAGGCTGCTCAGAATGGTTCGGAGGGTTTGATGAACAGAGATGGGAGAGAAGAGGGAGCCATGATGGCTTCGAGCTCGAAGGGGGCCCGCAGGTTACTCAGCCAATCATATGTGCTTCCTAAGGTCCCACAAGACTATTATCCGCTTCAAGATGCTACTTATGCCATGCCACCACCTCCCTATGCGGTGATGAACGCGCAACCTTACACGCGGCCACAAACTACAACCAAGCCCGAGCTCCACCTCCCAAAAATGCCCATCCTTACCAAGATCCATATAATCCCCAACCAAATGTCCCCCAGTACAATCCTTGCCCAAGAGAGCCTTTCAGAAAGAATCAGCTCACCCCTATTGATGAATCGTATTCAAGCTTGTTCTAAAAGCTAATCAGGCTAGATCTATTGCAGCCAGTGGCCCCGTACCGGCTGAACCCCGAGTCCCCCTCGCACCGAGCTGATGCTATATGTGAATACCACTCTTGAGCAGTGGGACACGGTACGGAGGACTGTTGGACCCTCAAGAGGGCAGTTGAAGACTTGATTGAAGCCGAATGAATCGTTTTCCAAGACGAGAAGGCTCCAGATGTGACGTACAATCCCTTGCCTACTCACATTAATGGGCCAGTAGTCGGAATAATTTGTGAAGATGAGGAATTTGATCCAGCACTGAAGGCCATTGCATCCATTGCCGAGATAGAAGAAAAGCCAAAAAACGGTCGCCAAGCCTAAAAGTTCCCATTAGACGGGAGTCTCGGTAGCCAGTCTTGCTATCTTTTCCGCATTCGGATTATTTCTGGGTGTGATCCGAATGTTTTACTTTATTGTCTTATTTTCGATATAAACCCTTCTATCTTTAAAATTCAAAAAAAAAATTTTAAAAAACAAAAAAAATCAAATGAAATTAATATTTCATTGTCCAGAAAGTCTCTTTTCTTAATCCTGTCACTTTTCTTATTTCTCTTTTCAGTTCTATTGAATGCAGATTTCAATAACATGACATGCTTGCGGACTTCATGCCTAGATCCTAAAACGCTGTCAGACCTCGAAATAATGAATCAAGAATCAGATTGTAATGAGGATAAGTTTGAGAAAATAAAACAAAGAATCGAAACAGCTAAAGGAAAATTGGCTTCAGATTGGAAAGGTCCCTACATGGTAATGACAGTAATGCCAAAAGAGAGCATTGTACTTGGGAAACATCAAAGGAAATGTCTCTGAAACAACCGTCAATGCAAATGCAGTCAAAAGGTACTATATTGGATCATCTATATAACATTAATGTTCTCCGCTTGGGATGAAGAAGGCTTTCTTGCTCACTATCCAAATATTTAACCCTTTGCAAACCCTTTTGAGCCGACTCCCATTCTTTGAGTACCCTCATTGGAACCCGAAAGTTATTATAGAAAAAAAATGAACGAAAAATGAAAAAAAAAATGAAAAAGAGAAGAAAAAGAAAAATACAAAAAAAAAGACAAGAAGAAAATGAAATGAAAAATGAAAAAAAGAGGTAAAAAGAAAGGAAAAAGAAAGAGAAAACAAAACAAAAAAAAAAGAAAAAAAAACAAGGTTGCTTGAACTACGTTTGACTTGATTCCGAAAGAATACGTAGACAGCCTCTCTCTGGGGTTCAGTCACAATAAAATAAAAATCCAAATTCCCCAAAAAGTGAACACTGGGGCAGACGTTATAATGGTTCGTCGATGGTTTCGCCTAAAAGGTTCCAAAGTCGTAATTCAATCCAATCCTTTTTACCCAAATCCTTTTCATGTCCTTCCGACCAATCGGCAAGAATGTTCAAGAATTGGAGGATACAGCCGCTTGGAGCTGTCACAATCAAATGAGAGAAATAAAATGAGAGAGTCTTGTCAGTGAAAACCCTCACGGGCACCGTAAGGCGATGGTAAGCAGAGAAGTTGAAAATGAGAGAGTCTTGTTAGTGAAAACTGAGCACTATAAGGCGACAATAAGAAAAGAAATGAGAGAGGTCAGCTGGTGAAAACCCGCAAAGGGCGCCACTGATCGAAAAGCGGATCCTCACAGCCAATGGCATCAACACGTCCCTGGGCAAGGTTTCTCAGTTTTGAGGCAAAAGTTGTGAAAATTTTCTGAGAGTCGGACGGTTTACACAGATCAGGCATCCTGTCCAAGAGGCATGTCATGTTCATTGAAGTCCGCATGCACTTGTCACGACCCAAGTTCGCCCTCTATGAATTGTCGTGATAGCACCCAGTCTCTACGACTACGTAAGCCTAACAATTGCGGAAAAGAAACAAAATGCGAAAAAAAACCAATAAAAAACTGAAGATAAATAAAGATAGAAACGTTTAAGATGCCGCTCGGCATAAACCAATACATGTTCTAAAAAAAATAGGAACAACTCTCAAAACCCGGAATCTCGTGAAATCACAAGCTGAGAATGTTTACATAAAGTTCTAACTCCAGAATATCTAGTCAACAGAGAGTACAGAAGACCTAAAGCTAACAGAAAGAGATAGAGAGAGACTCATCGGTCTGCCGATGCGGCAGATATACCTCAAAGTCTCCGAAAGTCGCCTCGTCTTGCTAACGATATGGCTGAGCAGATGAAACTGGATCTGCATACGGAAAACATGTGCAGGAAAGGGCATGAGTACACCACGGCGGTACCCAGTAAGTGCCAAGCCTAACCTCGGTCGAGTAGTGACGAGGAAGGTCAGGGCCCTACCGGTCATATATATATATTAGGAAATGAAACAGTATAAAGCAACACAGGGTAATACGAATAACAACAACTACAACAAAGATAAAATCACAGAAAGAAGATAGCTCTACAGAGATAGCAACCGGGGATCTACCAGGATACCGTCCTGTAGTCCCCAAATGTAAATAGCCAGCAACCGGGGATCTACCAGGATACCGTCCTGTAGTCCCCAAATGTAAATATCCAGTGGATCTCCCGGGTGTCGTCCCGTAGTCCAACTCATAGTGCGCAGGGGATCTACCGGAATACAATTCCGTAGTCCCAAATGTAAATACCCAGTACTGGGGAATCTATCGGGTTCAGTCCCGTAGTTCCAATATAACTGTGCAGGGGGATCTACCAGAATACCGATCCGTAGTCCCAAATAAACAGGCAAGGGGGATCTACCGGGATACCGCCCGTAGTCCCGAAGTAAACACACAGTAGCAACACGAAGAATATTCAATTCAATCCAATTTCATACCAAGGTAAAACATGTATTTCTAACCTAGCACGCTGCACAGAATTCAAATAAAGAAGTTGAGCAAGTAAAACAATTGAGTCATTTAGACATGCTTTCCTAAGCTAACAGCAGGCTTAAATTGCGAGTAGTATAAACAGGGAAGAAAACACAATTATTGTTACTTAATGAAAATCGGATTTTCAACAATTAGCACATGTACGCACTTGTCACCTCACGTACAAGGCATTTCATGTATCAACAATACCAAATCCTAAGGGGAGTTCCCCCACACAAGGTTAGGCAAGCCACTTACCTCGAACCAGCTCAATCAACTCGATATCACGTTCTTGCCACGAGTACCCGACTCCAAATGGCCCAAATCTATTCAAAGTAATTGCATAATATAAATATAACTTCAAGTAACTAATTCAACTAATTAATTTGAAGCTAACACGCAAAATTAGGAAAATCGCCTAAAACGTCCCCCGGGCCCACGTCTCGGAATTGGATAATCGCAAAACTAGAATCCTCACACTCTCACGAGTTCATACATACCAAATACACGAAAATCGGACCACAAACAACCCCTCAAATCCCCAATTCCAAGTCTTCAATTTCAAACCCTAAACCCCCAAATTTAACCCTTATTTTCCATAAATTTCTTGCCAAATCTGTAGAAAAATACCACAATAACGAGTTTGGGTTCCAAAACCTTACCTCCTTGAAGCTCCCTTGAATTCTCTCTCAAAAACCTCCCAAAAAAACTCAAAATCCGGATGAATATGGCGAAGGAATGGGCAAAAATCGCGACTGAAACCTTATATAGGTTCTGGCCCAGGGTTTTCGCTCCTGCGGCCATTTTCTCGCACCTGCGGTCCCAGGTGCGCATTTGCGAGAATTCACTTAAAGCACCAAGCCGCACCTGCGGTCTCGCAGGTGCGCTCCAGCTCTCGCACCTGCGACTTAAGAACTCCAAACGCCCAACCAAATCTGCGGCTTCTCCATTGCTTCTACGGGCCCGCACCTGTGGTCCCATGCACACAGGTGCGGTTATGATAGATCCAGCCAACTTCAGATTTTTACTAAGTCCAATTCAACTTCCGTTAAGCACCCGAAACTCACCCGAGGCCCCCGGGACCTCAACCAAACATGCCAACCAATCCTAAAACATCGTACAAACTTATTCCGACCCTCGAATCGCATCAAACAATGCTAAAACCACAAAATCACTCTCCAATCCAAGCCTAAGGATTCCCAAAACTTCCAAATTCCGCTTTCGATCAAAAAGTCTATCAAACCTCGTCCGAGTGACCTAAAATTTTGCACACACACCCTAAATGACACGACGGACCTATTCCAACTTCCGGAATTCCATTCCGACCCCGATATCAATATCTCACTATCGAACCGGAAAAATTCAAAAATTCGACTTTCGTCATTTCAAGCCTAAATAAGCTACGAACCTCCAAACACAATCCGAACACGCCCCTAAGCTCGAAATCACCCAATGGAGCTAACGGAACCAGCGGAATTCCGTTCTGAGACCGTCTTCACACTGCTCCGACTACGGTCCAAATTCTAAAGCTTAAACTCTCATTTAGGGACTAAGTGTCCCAAAACTCTCCGAAACTCCAAACGAATCCTCCCGACAACTCACAATAGCAGAAATAAACACGGGGAAAACAGTTAATAGGGGATCAGGGCATTAATTCTTAAAACAACCGGCTGGGTCATTACAGCACTCTAGATAAGTCCTTCTTTCCTTTCCTCGAAAGGGATACCTTTTGTCTAAATTCATTATCCATTCCATTATTTGTTTTTCGTTGAATCCCTTTCGGTCTAACTCTATTGCAAAACTAATACAAAGAAAGGATGGCAAGACTGATTTACAGGGATATCTTTTGATACACGCTAATACGCAAGAAGGCACCCAGCCTCGACAAGGGCATCAAGTTGACTGGCCATGGCGGCCGATGCTTTGAAATTGAAAATTCTCGAAAGAAGGAAATCAAATTGAAATGCCTATACGGGCGAAATAAAGTTGAGAAGGTTGAGTCCAATGCGACTAACCGCCTCGGCAAGGTTTGAAAAGCCAAGGTACCTCCAAATGCTCTGAAATTAAAATTGGAAGAAAGAGGCCAGAAATGAAAGGCCTACGAGGCAAAACAAAGTTGGAAAAGGTTAAGTCCCACGCGACTTGCCGTTGCAACAAAAGTTTGAGGAGACAAAAGTTCCCCAATGCTCTGAAAAAAAAAATTAAGAAGTGAAGGGCCTACAAAGGCAAAATAAAGTCAAATAAGGTTGGGTCCCACACAACAAACGTCATGGCAAAGTCTGGAAAAGCCAGAGGTTCTCCGGGGTCAGAAATGCAATCGGTATTCAGGAAACAACCAGTTATAGTTGAAAGGGCCGAGATCAAGCGACTGAAAAATTCAAGGCCACAAAACTAACCACCATTTCAAACTGACAAATCGTTCTTTGTTTGAAAAAGAGGAAACAGGTGTAATTTAATGCAACCTTGCAAGAAGCAGGTGCAACCAAAATGAAACTGCGCGGAGACTAAAATAGCTCTGCACAACGACTTAAAAAAAGGGGGGAAGTCTTCTTCAAATTCTTTCCCGCATTTTACTCATTCTCATAATATAAAAAAAGAGAAAAGAGAAGAAGAAAAAGTTTAAATCATGGTAGTATAGGGTCTCCAATCCCTAGCTGCATTTTTTCCAACATAGGGTCTCCACTCCCTAGTTGATTTTTATTTTAGGCATAGGGTCACCACTCCCTAGTCAATTTCCAACATAGGGTCTCAGGTCCCTAGTTGAAGTTATTTCAGACATATGGTGTCCACTCCCTAGTCGCTTTTCCAACATAGGGTCTCCACTCCCTAGTTGATGGTTTTTAGACATAAGGTCTCCACTCCCTAGTCGTTTTTCCAACATAGGGTCACCACTCCCTAGCTGATGCTTTCATTTAAGACATATGGTCTCCACTCCCTAGTGATTTTATCTTAGACATAGGGTCTCCACTCCCTAGTTGCTTTTCCAACATAGGGTCTCCACCCCGTAGTTGCTTTTGTTTTAGACATAGGGTCTCCACTCCCTAGTCTCTTTTCCAACATAGGGTCTCCACTCCCTAGTTGATGTTTATTTTATACATAGGGTCTCCACTCCCTAGTCTCTTTTACAACATAGGGTCTTCACTCCCTAGTTGACTTTATTTTTAGACATAGAGTCTCCACTCCCTAGTCGCTTTTCCAACATAGGTGTAACGACCCGACCGGTGGTTTTGAGCATTTGCACTTCGCTCGGTAGTTTGAGGGCACGAGTAGCTCCGTATGATGTATTAGGACTTGTGTGAAAAATTTGAGTTCATTCCGAGTTGATTTTATATGTTTTGGCGCGAGTTTTTGGTAGTCGAAAGTTCGAAAGTTCATAAAGTTTGCTTTGAGGTCTGTTTTATCGTTTTGATGTTGTTATGCGTGATTTGAGGCCTCGAGTAAAACTGTGTTATATTATATGACTTGTTGGTATGTTCGTACGGGTTCCCGAGGGTCTCGGGTGATTTTGGATAGAATTGGGTTGTGTTGCGCTCGTTTTTCTTATGTTTCGACGTCGTTTCTTCAAGCATAAATGATACCACATTGAACAAATGAGCTCCGATTTCTGTTTTGGTTGAAGCATTAGATTCGTATCGTAATTACGGATCTGTAGCAAAAAGAATTGTCGAATTTGGACATCGTATGAGAAATTTATGGTAATTTTACTAAGAATTGGGTTGCTAGATTTTTCAGATTAATTACGAAATTGCCATTGAATTCGTATTTAAAAATGTGCACTATTTCCGAATATTGAAACAAACATATCTCCTTCATTATAAGGTCAAATGGAGTGATTCAAAAGCCTATCTTGACTGAAAATTCACAAGGAACCATTGGACGCATCAAAAGCAAGTTTTGGGATTGTTTGGCACGCAAAATGAGGTAGAACAACTAGGCAAAAGTATTTAATATCGAATGTTTGTTAATTTGGTCATATTTTGAGTTGGGGAGCTCGGATTTGGACAAGGTTTGGAGGCGATTTTCACCATATGGATTGGAGTAAGTGTTCTCTACTCGGTTTTGGTTGTATTTCATGAATCCATCTACGTTTTTTGACATTTGATTGATGATTTTAAAGTGAAATTTGGGGTTATTGCCTAAAGTTCCAGAAAGTGAATTTTTAAGTTTTGAACATTGATTCAGAGTCGGATTTGAGTGAAACTAGTATGGTCGGACTCGTAATTAAATGGGTTGTCGGATTTTGTTAGTTTTGTCGGGTTCCAAGGTGCGGGCCCGGGTTTGACTTTTTTGTCGATTTTGGGATTTTGATTAAAGATTCGATCTTTATCATTGGAATTGTTTTCTTGGGCTTTATTTGATGTATTCGAGTTGCTTTTGGCTAGTTTTGAGCCGTTTGGAGGTCGCTACACGCGGGATGGCATTTTTGGAGCATCGCTTGGCTTGCTCGGTATAGGAATATGCTTGTTCGAGGTAAGTAACTCTTCTAAACTTAGTGCTGAGGGTATGAAACCCCGCGTTCCGTGCTATGTGATTGATGATGAGGTGACACACATTCTAGGTGACGGGCGTGTGGGCGTACACCTGGTGAATTGTGACTCTGTTGTTTTCATGGCACTGTTTAGTGGCCCTATTTTGTTGATATCTGCGTTTGCACCATGTGATTAAGTAACTGAGATGTCAATCATGCTAGATATCCTGTTTAGGCTTTATGCTGATATTGTTAGGACCCGTAGTTGTCGTTTCTTGCTATCATCTCACTGATTTCATTGATATTTAGTACTCAGTCATATTCATGCATTCATATCTTAACTAAGTCTCAGTTGTCATTTACTGTTACATCATATCATTGTTGTCGGGCTAGTTTCATGACATTGTGAGCCCGTGGGTGGGACTGGAGAGATTGATGACTGAGTGAGGCCGAGAGCCTGATTATGTGTGACAGTTATGGGATCGGGCTGCACGTCGCAGCAGTTATATTGATTTATGATAGCGCTTGGGCTGAAGGAGCCCTCCGGAGTCTGCATACACCCTAGTGAGCGCGGATGATACTATTGAGGGATGGATTTCCCTGGACATGGATTTGTCTGAAGTACTTAATACCTGGAGATGGATTTTACCACAGGGTTGGATTGCCCTTTTTCGTCGGTACTGGTGACTTATAGTCAGTGTTGTATATGTTTCGGGATGAATTTCCTTGGGCCGTATACAGTACCGAGTGGTTGAGCATGATGAGTGGAAAGTGTGAGGCAGTGAGATTGAGTACTCTGAGAGTGTGAGTAATGATTCATCTCTGAGATACATGGCATTGGCATACACACATGACATACATGCATAGAGATGTATTTTTCCTCATGCTGTACGGTATCATATCATTCATGTCTTTTTACACACATTGATATGTGGGCGTAGAGGGGTATTTCACACTTGCTATCTGGAAAGAAAATGAAACATCTTATCTATTGTGAAAAGAATTTTTGAAAAATTATAGTTTTCAAACTATCTCATAATTTTTGACGTTTTCGGTAAAGAATTTGGGTTTTCACTATTATTCTTGAAAAGCAGAACTATTTTCAGAAAATTGTGGAAAGGCTGAGCATTTTACTTTTGAATTGCTTACTTATTTATATGTTGTACATTGTTATAAATTGTTGATTGGCTATTGGTGTTGGAATAGACCATGTTCCAGCTCGTCACTACTTTCAATCTAAGGTTAGGTTTGTTACTTATTAAGTACATGGGTCGGTTGTACTCATACTACACTTCCTACACATTGTGTGCAGATTTCGGATGCCGATGTTGCTGTGTTCGATGGGAGCTGGATTGGAAGGTGTACCTGCGTCCCTGTTGTAGCTGCCTCTTGTTCATGGTAGCCTTAGATTTTGAAACTCTGTTTATGTACTTTTCAAACACAAGGTGTTTTTAGTCCATATCATCTTTGTAAACTCTATTCTTAGAAGCTCATGATTTGTACTACCAGTCTTTAGGAAATGTATAAGATTTAGATAATTCCATTGCTTAATTGTCTTATTAATATTGTTAAAAATTGGATAGTTATTAGTTGGCTTACCTAGCGGTTTGGGTTAGGTGCCATCACGACTAGTGGATTTTGGGTCGTGACAGATTGGTATTAGAGCTCTAGGTTCATAGGTTCTACAAGTCATGATCAAGTGTCTAGTAGAGTCTTGCAGTTCGGTATGATGACGTCCATACCTATTTTCGAGAGGCTACAAGACATTTAGGATATACTTCCCATCTTTCTTTCCTTATCGCGTGGCGTTGATTCAGCTTGAAGCGCAATCCTTTGAATTCCTTCTATGCATTCGTATGCGCATTTGAGCACTCGATATCAGTTGTGCATTAACGGCTTGTGATTCCCTGGATGAGGTGCGAGATGTGATTTTAGTATGCTGATGATGGGCCAGTTTGGAGGACTTGAAGCCGGGTTTCGACTGTAGCTTGGGCACAGAGATGTTGATTGTGTGAGCATGCTCTGTTGGACTTATATGTCCGGTAACATCCCTATGAGTGGAATTTGTGACTAGATGAGTGGTCGGATTTCTATATGATGAGTATGATGTGACTATGGATGTGCTCAGATAGATTGGATTTGATGAAAAGAGTTTGATTGAGATGTAAATTGGGTGCCTGATTTCCGTCTTGATTTGACGTATAATCTCGAGTTATGGGTGTGTTGAAGGATATTTCATGTTTTTGGTTGTAGAGTGAAGTAATGTTTTTAATGCCGAGATATGATTTCAGACTCAGGAAGATTAAGTGATTATGTAATAGTTATGACTATGGAAGGGTATGGAAAGATGTCAGTTTGAGGCTAAGTAGGCGGGTTATCTCCTGTAGGGTGTCCTAAGGTTGTGTGGTCCCTATGTTGTTTTGTAGCAAGTTCTCTTTTACAAGTGAATTAGACGTGTTGCAATTTGAGTTTAGATCGCTATGAGAGTTGGCTTGGCTGTTACAAGGGCGAATGCGAAATTTGGAGATGATTTAAGATATTAGATGGTTTGTGTTACATGAGCTTATGGAGGATTTAGTTGAATCTCACTACGATATTATGGCTATAATAAAGTATGGGCATTTTGAGTTATGGTGTGTTTAGATCTATGGATTTGAGCCAAGTGGGGGAGTTCGCTATTAATAAGTTGATTACACGGTTATGTATTGTATTGGTTTCGGTTTGAGGTACACTTGTGAATGAGTTATGTTCTGCACAGGGTGAGACTGAGGATGACTAGAGTAAAGGAATTTCTGGGTACGAGTTGTATTAGGCTTTATGATTATACGAGAATAACGAAATGATTTGAGTTGTTATTGGTGAAGGATGTAATGTGCACGGAGCAGGAATTTATTTGGTTGCATTAAGGTGGCGTTACTTCCTTGGGTGTTGGAGTGCTAATGGGGCACAGTTTGTTCGGTCCATTTGATCAGTCTAATTGATATTTGAGCAGAGTGGATGACTCTCGAGAATGGTTCTAATGAATTCAAGATTTATACGTGGCAATTGAGAATGTTGTAGATTTGTATATGGCTAGAAGCTGAGAGTTACATTGGATTGTGTCGAGACTCACAGTGTTTCTATATCATTATGGATTCTACATGCAGTATCAGGAAGGTAAAAATAAACAACTTTAAATTCACAGAAGGTCTCTTCAGAGTGGGTATCTCGGTTGTGGTACTTTTGGGGTGCTTAAGAGGGCATTCAACGACTTATGAGCCTTAGGGCGGTGTGGTTTTATGCTAGGGTCTCGTGTGGTGAGTCTTGTTTGAGGATTGTGGTATTATGGCGGGGAGAAGTATAAATTTGAAGGTAATTCAGATGGAACTCAAAGAGTTAGGACAAGTTGGTAGTAGGTTGAATCAGCACAGTAATGGATATAATCAGTTCTTTGGGTACTTATGATGTGTCTAGTCTCTACAGGTATTTCATGGCAATGCTCTCGGGTTTTGGCAGCCTGCGTGGCTTGGTTGAGATAGAGAGATTTAGTTCTGATGGCTTGATTATGTGCAAATGGGTTTCGAAGAGTTTTCAATGGTTACTACTATGGTTCGAGGTGTATATTTCCTACCGGTGTGTGGAGCATGTTGCGAATAGGGATTTTCTCCTGGATTAGATCAAATGGAAGGTTTCTAACTAGTTGAGTATGTAGTTTACTGTGACTCAGAGTGGATTATGAGATTTTCGTACTTTTCATACGATGGCATGGTATATGCGGTGTGTCGTGTGGGATTGAGATTTGCATGAGCAAGGTCACGGTGTAATCTTAGGCAGCATGGACGGTTTTAGATGACTAGGTGAATGATATTACTATTTGGTATGGATTGATAAGAGTATACATTTCAAAAGGGGCAATGTGTTTTGATTTATGGATACTTCATTGGTATTGCGACACTCTCCTGGTTGATCGACCGCTGATATTCAAATTTTTCTCTGTTGCATGGAAGAATTATAGAAGTATTCCTCGTGGGATGATCGTTTATGAGATATGTGTTAGACATTCGGGCGGTGGAGATGGGATCAAATATGGTGGTTCGTGTGTTCTATGGATTTGGAGACTGGAAGTTCTTAGGAGCAGATTGTATCATGGTTGTAGACTATGAAGTCGTGGCCAAAGCTAGCCAGATGATAGTATGTGATATGATTCAGTCATTGTGGAACATCGGGGGGTTATTTATCTATTTGTGGCTGACTAGAGCTGATTTGGGGGTCCATTGGTTGGCCCAATTAGGATGTGTATTCTACACCGAGTCGGATTGGTTGGCTCCATACTGTTATTGCTGAGGGATGGGCCATTCGGTTGTTGTTAAGCTTATTCGTGTTCTGAAATTATCTGTGAGTTACTCTTCTATGCTACGAGGAGTTGTGAATTGTGGGTTATAAGCACACATGGTGCGGATCTATTGGGGCCTTATAACGGAATTTGAGCGAGATGAGTATTTGAGTATTGCATGATTGATGGCGTATTGGTTATGTTCTTTCGGGGTTTGTATGGTTATTGATTTTGCGCGTGGTTATTGAGGTATATGTCATGGATCAGTGTTTGGATGGGGCACGCATTGTAGCAAAATTATGTTGAGGTATGAACCTTTGTGTTAGATTCGTGTGATGGTCCTACGGGGTGTGATGGATTTTTAGTATTTCTTTGTGGCAGTACTTGTTAAGCGTGCAGGACAATTCTCTCGTTTGAGTCATTTTCCATGATTTGAGTACATTTGGATTATTGCTTATTGGTGTACGGATTGCACGGGTTGTGGCTTTAGATTGTGTTGGTGTGGCATGTCACTAGAATGATTGTGTTGGATGAGATGAGGTCATTGGACCTAGAATGGATATTATCGTAATTGATTACAACATAGTTGGAAGGATAATATCGGAAGTCGGCTTAGAAATTGGCTATAGTTATTGTCGAAGGATGGAGAGTTCCATGACTTGTTGGTCTGATAAGTGGTTACGAGTTTCTAAGTGTTTCTTTCATCATTGGCAGTGTACAAAGATTCAGAACAAGATTTTAGTTGAAATGAGGTTCGTTACCGGTGTCGAGTTGGTTATCGAGCAGCTATTGCGGTCGGAAGTTATCGCTATGAGTATTTGAGTTGTGTGATATATCCTGTGATTGTGTCGTGGGTCATGGTTATGGCTTGATACAGCTTGTTCAGACTTATACAGTGTGTATATGCGAAGTTCGGGTCTTGTAGTAATTTCGGATGTTGGAAATTGGATACTGTGGTTTACGCACTAAGGATGGAGTAATGATATTCAATTTTGTGGTGTGGTCGGGCCTAGTTGAAATAGGGTGACGTGGGATCACCCTCGAGTATGTGCATGATAAAGTTATACGGCTGTTTGATGGCCTTGGGAACAACTCTTGGCACGTTCGAGGACGAACGTATGTTTAAGTGGGGAAGAAAGTAACGACCCGACCGGTCGTTTTGAGCATTTGCACTTCGTTCGGTAGTTTGGGGCCACGAGTAGCCCTGTATGATGTATTAGGACTTGTGTGCAAAATTTGGGTTCATTACGAGTTGATTTTATATGTTCCGGCGCGAGTTTTTGGAAGTCAAAAGTCCGAAAGTTCATTAAGTTTGCTTTTAGGTGTGTTTCATCATTTCGATGTTGTTATGCATGATTTGAGGCCTCGAGTAAGTCCGTGTTATATTATGGGACTTGTTGGTATGTTCGTACAGGGTCCCGAGGGGCTCGGGTGAGTTTTGGACAGAATTGGGTTGTGTTGCGCTCGTTTTTCTTATGTTTCGACGTCGTTTCTTCAAGCATAAATGGTACCACATTGAACAAATTAGCTCCGATTTCTGTTGCGGTTGAAGCATTAGATCCTTATGTAATTACGGATCTGTAGCAAAAATAATCGTAGAATTTTGACATCGTACGAGGAATTTATGGTCATTTTACTAAGAATTGGGTTGCCTGATTTTTCAGATTAATTACGAAATTGCCACTGAACTCGTATTTAAAAATTTGCACTATTTCCAAATATTGAAACCAACATATTTCCTTCATTATAAAGTCAAATGGAGTGATTCAAAAGCCTATCTTAACTGAAATTTCACAACGAGTCTATTGGAGGCATCAAAAGCAAGTTTTGAGATTGTTTGACATGCAAAATGAGGCAGAACAACTGAGCAAAAGTACTTAATATTGAAGGTTTGTTCATTTGGTCATATTTTGAGTCGGGGAGCTCGGATTTGGACAATTTTTGGAGGTGATTTTCACCACATGGATTGGGGTAAGTGTTCTCTACTCATGTGTCATGAATCCATCTTCATTTTTGGCATTTGATTGACGATTTCAAAGTTAAATTTGGGGGGTTTTGCCTAAAATTTCATAAAGTGAATTTTTAAGTTTTGAACATCGATTTAGAGTGGGATTTGAGTGAAACTAGTATGGTTGGACTTGTAATTGAATGGGTTGTCGGATTTTGTTAGTTTTGTCGGGTTCCAAGGCACGGGCCCGGGTTTTAACTTTTTGGTCGATTTTGGGATTTTGATTAAAGATTCGATCTTTATCATTTGGAATTATTTTCTTGGGCTTTATTTGATGTATTTGAGTTGCTTTTGGCTAGTTTTGAGCCGTTTGGAGGTCGCTACATGAAGGCATTTTTGGAGAATCGCTTGGCTTGCTCGGTATTGGAATTGGCTTGTTCGAGGTAAGTAACTCTTCTAAACTTAGTGCTGAGGGTATGAAACTCCGAATTCCGTGCTATGTGATTGATTATGAGGTGAAACACTTGCTAGGTGACGGGCGTGTGGGCGTACGTCCGGTGAATTGTGACTCCTTTGTTTCCACGGCACTGTTTAGTGGCCCTATTTTGTTGATATCGATGTTTTCACCATGTGATTAAGTAACTGAGCTATCAATCATGCTAGATATCCTGTTTAGGCTTTATGCTAATATTGTTAGGACCCGTATTGGTCGTTTCTTGCTGTCAACTTACTGATTTCATTGATATTTCGTACTCAGTCATATTCATTCATTCATATCATATCTCAGTCTCAATTGTCGTTTATTGATACATCATATCATTGTTGTCGGGCTAGTTTCATGACATTGTGAGCCCGTGGGTGAGACTTGAGAGATTGATGACTGAGTGAGGCCGAGAGCCTGATTATGAGTGGCAGTTATGGGATCGGGCTGCACGCCGCAACGGTTATGCTGATTTATGATAGCGCCTGGGCTGAAGGAGCCCCTCCGGAGTCTGCACACACCCTAGTGAGCGCGGATGATACTATTGAGGGATGGATTTCCCAGGACATGGATTTGTTCGAAGTACTTAATAACTGGAGATGGAGTTCTCCACAAGGTTGGATTGCCCTTTTTCGTCGGTACCGGTGACTTATAGTAAGTGTTGTATATGTTCCGGGATGGATTTCCCTGGGCCGTATGGGCCATATACAGTACCGAGTGGTTGAGCATGATGAGTGGAAAGTGTGAGGCAGTGAGATTGAGTACTCTGGGAGTGTGAGTACATGATTCATCTCTGAGATACATGGCATTGGCATGCACACATGACATACAGGCATAGAGATGCATTTTTCCTCATGTTGCACGGTATCACATCATTCATGACTTTTTGCACACATTGATATGTGGGCGTAGAGAGGTATTTCACACTTGCTATCTGGAAAGAAAATGAAACATCTTATCTATTGTGAAAGAATTTTGGAAAAATTATAGTTTTCAAACTATCTCATATTTTTCGACGATTTCGGTAAATGATTTGGGTTTTCACTGTTATTCTTGAAAAGCGGAACTATTTAGGGAAAATTGTGAAAAACCTGAGCATTTTACTTCTTAATTGCTTCCTTATTTATATGCTCTACATTGTTATAAATTGTTGATTGGCTATTGGTGTTGGACCCGATCATGTTCCAGCTCATCACTACTTTCAACCTAAGGTTAGGTTTGTTACTTATTGAGTACATAGGGTCGATTGTACTCATACTACACTTCCTGCACATTGCGTGCAGATTTCGGATGCCGATGTTGCTGTGTTCGATGGGAGCTGGATTGGAAGGTGTACCTGTGTCCCTGTTGTAGTTGCCTCTTGTTCATGATAGCCTTAGATTTTGAAACTCCGTGTATGTACTTTTCAAACAGAAAGTGGTTTTAGTTCATATCAACTTTGTAAACTTTATTCTTAGAAGCTCATAATTTGTACTACCAGTCCTTGTGAAATGTATAAGATTCAGATAATTCCTTTGCTTAATTGTCTTATTAATATTGTTAATAATTGGATAGTTATTAGTTGGCTTACCTAGCTGATTGGGTTATGCGCCATCACGGTTAGTGGATTTTGGGTCGTGACAATAGGGTCTCCACTCCCTAGTTGATGGTTAGATTTAGATATAGGGTCTCCATTCCCTAGTCTCTTTTCCAACATATGATCTCCACTCTCTAGTTGATTTTATCTTAGACATAGGGTCTCCACTCCCTAGTTAGTTTTCCAACATGGGGTCTCCACTCCCTAGTTGCTTTTGTTTTAGACATAGGGTCTCCACTCCCTAGTCTCTTTTGCAACATAGGTCTCCAATCCCTAGTTGATTTTGTTTTAGACATAGGGTCTCCACTCTCTAGTCTCTTTTCCAACATAGGGTCTCCACTCCCTAGTTGATTTTGTTTTAGACATAAGGTCTCCACTCCCTAGTCTCTGTTTTCTCAGGGTACGTCATTCCCGACTTTTAATTAGTTTGTTCAAGAATTTAAAATCAAAAGAAAGAAAGAAAACAAAGAAAAGAAAGAGAGGAAAGGTTATCCTTGGCTTTAATTTCGGACTGGGCCAACTTTCATGGCCCAAATTCCTCAAATCCGCCCCATTTCCCCTCTCCATAATATCCCAGAACCGGTGCAGTAACCCCTACTAACTCAAACGACCCCATTTCAATAAAACAATCCCAGACCTTCATCAAACATAATCCTACGGCCCTGAACTCCCCACCCCATGCCTTAAAAATGTCTGAGAGAGACCCCCCTACCCCCAATTCATCTCTCACAGACCATCTCCCTCACCTCTCTCAATCCTCGCCGTCCGTCGCTGCCGGAAATCGCCTACGGCGACGGCACCACTCCAAATCCCCTCAAATTAGCACCACACAATCCCCATACCCTCCTAAATCTTAGCCCCCCATTGATTTCTCCAAAATCCCTACCAAACTCGGCCTATTTCAAATCTAAGAAAGTCAGAAAAATCTAAATCTGGTTTATGATTTTAAGAACGTTTTGGCTCAAACTTATATGAGTTGATTGCTCTTGACACGAGCAATCCATTCATGTTTGTTTTGTTCATTTCAAAAGCCACCGGATGGTATTCCAATGGCAGTGACCGGCCAATAATTATCCATTTTCTATTAACAAAGATGTATTTTCCTAAAATTTAGTGACTACATTCATCAAATTATTCCCTCACCCTTTGCCTATATAAGAGGCCTCACATTCCCTTCACTAGACAGATTTTACACACGAAAAGACCTCTACATTTTCAGAATTCCATCTTCATGTTCTACACTGAGTTTTACACAAGGAATTCTCTGCATATTCACTCACAGAAAACACACTGTTAAAGCCTCACATTCTCTCTAGTCCACAGTGATTTTCTCTTTGAAAACAAACTTCTGAAAAAAAAAATAGATATAGAAAACAAAAAGAAAGAAAGAAGGTAGATAAAAGTTGCTTTGTTCTTCCATTTTTCTAGGTTTGCCTCATCTTTTTCTTCTGGGATTTTGAGTAGTTGTCGAGCTGTTGGAGTTGTTCGATTGGTGGCATTTCAGGTTGTTGGGCTATTGGTTTAGCTGCTGATTTCATTATTGTTTTCCTCCTGCTGGATTTCATTTCTTGTCTTGGCCTTTATTTGGTCAAATTCCCGCTACTACTCTGCACTCTAGGTATGTACAAGCTCAAATTGTAACTCTCTATTGCCTTCTTATATGAAAGTCTGAATCATTTTGTCATGCTTATGTTAACTTTATAAATTTAGCATGCTTAAGGTTTCAAAGTTGATTGGAGTATTTGTGCCTTTATATCTTGAATGTCTCTGTTGTGTTTAATTTGAAATGCTTAACTTGCTGACTTCTCTAAGACTAGGTCAACATTTCTGGCAATACATTGCTATCAAAATGACGATCCATGTTTGAACATTGAGTGTGGTATACTTGTAGATCTGATAACCATGTGATCATGTTTGCTGTTGAGTGTGGTATACATAATCCCCAATTCGGGTGTGCATTTCATGCGACCCGACCATATCTTCAAACATTAATAAAAGTAAACATGTTGTAGATCGCGGGTACGGTTCACGTGACGCGATTCACAATGTGTACAAAAACAAACGAGTGCGCGAAATCGCGACTTGTTCAAACAAATTCCATAATTGATTAAAAGCGATTACAAGGTTAAAAATACACAGTAGGTTTTAAACATGTAATAAATCAGATAATTAGGCTAATTATTAATAGTTGAGCGATCGTACTAAAACTACGAAATTCGGGAGTGCCTCACACCTTCTCCTGGATTAACAAAATTCTTTACCCGGTCTTCTAGTTTTTGCGGACTTTAAAACAGAATCAAATTTCCTCGATTTGGGATTTAAAATAAACTGGTGACGTGGGACACCATAAGTTATTCCAAGTGGTGATCTGAAATAAATAAATAATCCCATTTCAAATAATGTCACTTAAATTGAAAAAAATCCTTATCCCCTCGGGAAAAAGGAGGTGTGATAATAACAAAAGCATATTTTATACCACAAAATACTAGCAAGTCTAGTTGGACCGAATAAATCCATATGCAAGAGTTGAAGATGCTTAGTAGTAGAAACAATGTTTTTGATTTTGAAAGATGAACGAGTTTGTTTTCCTAATTGACATGCATCACAAATATGATCTTCTGAAAAATCTAGTTTTGGAAAACCAATGAAAAGATCGCGTTTAGAAAGTTTTTGAATAGTATGCATGCTAGCATGACCAAGCTTTCTATGCCATACCCAGGGATCATCAATCATAGACGCTAGAAAAATTTGATTACCAAGACTATCTATATTACTGATAGTATAGACATTACTGTCTCTATTTCCAGAAAGAATAACTTTACCTGATTCATCTTCAATAAACCAACCATGTTTTTTAAAACGAGCCTCATAGTCATTGTCATATAGTTGACCGATACTGAGAAGATTGTTACCAAGTTCATCAACCAGGTATACTTCGTCTACATCACATGTTGAGCTGAGAGGGACTCTTCCAACTCCGATTACATTTCCTTTTGATTCGTCTCCAAACGTGACAGTTCCTCAATCTAATTTGGTGACCGTCTTGAATAGTTGTTTGTCACCAGTCATATGTCTGGAACATGCGCTATCAAGATACCATTTTCCTTTTCTATTCTTCTTGTGTTGTTCCTGCAGAAAAAGAAAATTACTTGTTTTTAGGTACCCAAGCTTGCTTGGATCCTAAATGGTTAGTATTCTGGAGTATTATCTCGACTAGAGGGCTTGGGTTTCCAGACCCGTCTCCTATTATTCTTGAACCTGCAATGGTTAGAGGTATGACTGAGTTTTCCACAGTAGAAACATGAGGGATTATTAGAGTTTTCAGAGGCATTTTCTCCTCCGATTCTAAACCTGCAATGGTTAGAGATGTGCCCGTTTTTACCATAATGAGTACATAAAGAAGGATTTCTAGTTCTAAGTGGAGGATAATGAGGAACAAACTGATTTGATCTAACTGAGCTATGACTGGTGGATTTTCGTAATCCATTCAGTTGAAGTTGAAGTACATTAACTTCATAGCATATCTCTCTCAATTTTACGTACTTCTAACTTCAAAGCCCAATATTTCTTTTCTCTTTGGATTTTTCGAAGTTCATTCAGAACTTTCTCAATATCTGCAAGAGCAATGTCAATAAATTCTTGAAGTTCATGATAGTTACGACTTGTAGGAAGACGTACCTCACTTGTGCCTTCGTCTGCCATGGGACCAAGTTCACCTGAGTTTTCATCGCTATCTCCATCGATGGCCATAAAGCACATGTTGGCGATTTCTTCGTGATCAGATTCTTCTTCATCACTCCTAGCTCCAATGGATTTCTTCTTTTGAAAGTTCCTGCTGAGTTTCTTTTGCAGTTCAGTACATTCAGCTTGAATGTGTCAATGTTTTCCACATTCATAGCATCTTCCATAATTTTTATCATTATCATTGTTCATCCTTCCTTTTCTGAAGTCTGATTTACCTCTCCTGCTATTTTTATTTTTCCTCATCATGCTTGTTACAACTTGAGAGAGCATAGCTATGTTTTCATCTTGTTCTCCTCCTTCCTCTTCCTCTTCATTTTCTGGTTCAGCCATAGTTGCTTTGAGTGCAACTGTCTTCTTCTTTCTTGTTGAATCTGCCAGTCTAAGTGTGTTTTCTCAAATGTAATTAGATCATCTCTAAGTTCATCATAGGATATTTTGTCAAGATCCTGACATTCCAAAGCAATGACTTTGGGTTGCCAAATCGTGGGAAGACTTCTTAGAATTTTTCTGACATGTTCTCCGCTTTTGATTGGCTTACCAAATGACTTTAAATCTCCAAGAATTTTGCTGAACCTGGAGAACATTTCCTCTACTGATTCTCTATCCTTCATTTGAAATAATTCATAGTCTCGAACTAGGAGATTGATCCTTGTTTCTTTCACTTTGTTGGTTCCTTCATACGTGATCTCTATTTTATCCAACATTTCATTTGAAGTTTCATAGCTTGATATCATTTCATATTCTTCTCCATTGATAGCATTGTACAACAGATTTTTTGCTTTAGCATTCATTGTTATGACGGCTGATTGTTCTTCAGTGTAATCATCTAAATGAAGTGTATCAGTTGATACTATGACTTAACCATTTGCATCTTTCTTTGGCGGAATTGGAGGATTTCCCTTTTTGATCACCCGCCAAACTTTAATGTCATATGACCTAGTGTAGGCCTCTATACATACTTTCCAGTGAGAAAAGTGCTGGCCGTTGAAATACGGGGGTCGTACCTGAGAAATTCCTTCTTGAAATAGCGCTCCAACGACTATATTTGATCCCATGATCTTTTCCTCACTTGCTATTAAGCAAAGTTTGTGAGCCTTGCTCTGATACCAATTGAAAGTACAAGAGGGGGGGGGGGGAAGGTGAATTGTAACCGATTAAAAATCTTAGTTGACTAAGTATGAGTTTAGTCGACTAGACTTTGTGTAGTAACTGATTTATGTAGAGATAAACTAAATAAGCAAAAGGATAAAGAAGACACAACAGTTTTTATACTGGTTCAGTACCGGTGTGGTACCTACATCCAGTTCCCTTGGGTCACAAAGGTTCTCTTAGATCTTTAATAAATGTTTACAATAGTGATGGTTTTAGTTCGTTTATCACCAACGATATACAACAACAGTATTTCTTTCCAATGTTGACACAACTCTCTTTTTGTGGTCTAACTCTTCCTATCTTTTGTGACACTTGTAGACTCAAGAATACAGTGTTTGTACTAAGAACTAGAAAGGCTTAGAAACAGATGATGTAGTGCATAATTGTCTTCTTGAGTTTGCCGGTCTTCTTATAGGAGAGTTTTGAGTAGCCGTTGCAGATTGATCTTTGATTGAGGCATAGAATACTCTAAGAGATTTGACCCAAAGGGTGCCTCCGAATGCTGCACAAGAGATGGACTGGATTCGTTAACGTCCTTCCCTTTCATATCCATAATCAAGGTAGTGATTTGTGGCTTTATTTGATTGATCAATCTTTAGTATCTCCAGATTCTAAATCAGTCCTTGAAGTAGGGCCTAATTTCCTTTAGCGGCTGCACTTGATATGTTTCCTTTTTGATAGCCTCGACGTCCTTTGATTTAGCCTTGTATTGTCTTTCTTTAACGCCTGGACTTGATTTTGTTTCCTTTTTGATGGCTTTGACTTCCTTTGATTTAGAAGCATTCTTGTTGCCTTTGATCTTGTTTCCTTTCTGATGTCCTTACCAATAGGACTTCCTTTGAAGTAGTGCCGCCTCCTGATTTCCTGTAATTAAATGGATACACTTAGATTTGCACCATTGTCATTATTGGAACTTAGGTGTAACAAATTATATAGTTTAAATTGCTTAGAAAAACTAAATCAATATAATATGAATAAGGCGACCCACAAATTACATATGAAAATTTGTATTCAGACAATGATACACTGATGCTAACAAAACATGAACTTTTCATTCAATAAGACGCATTAAATCAAATATTAATATGACTTATGGAATAAGATTAATAATTTTGTGAATTGTTATTTCTGCCATTTCTGAGAAACTAAGCAGACATATAACTTGGCAAAGCCGAAGATGTTGTTAACATATCTGTATAACTTATTAAATAATTTGTTTTGAGTGGACAAGTAACCTAATAAAAACTTACTCAGAAGCTATTCTTTTGCGAACAAATCCTTGATTGCTATTAATTGATTTGCTAACTGCTAATAAAGCATTAATCTAATCTCAAAAGTTAAGACCTTAAACTTAAGAGATGTAATTGGAATAAAGACTGGCATTAAATTAACTTTTTGTCAATATCATATTGATAAATGAATTGAGACCCCCTCTTTTAGGGAAAAAGGGAAGGATGAAACCGGCAAAAAAGGGTCATTTTCCTTTGGGAAGCTAGGCCCGAGAAAAGCAAAAGAGAAAACTCGATATATTGACTTTAATTTTTTAAATTACTTCTAAATTAGACAAAGACGAGAAAATATGTCTCTTTTATTGCCTTCATACTGTACCAACATATAATAAAGTAATTTATGCATACTTCATGCAAAAGAAATAAAGAAATGAATTTCTCCTTCCTTTTGTGAAATCAGACAAGATGTAAAAAAACTGAACGTTAAAAATTAGATATTCACAACTTATTTTTTGAAATTTTACAACTATTAACTAATAAAAAAAATCAATATAACAAGGTTTTATATAATCGCGTGAAGTGCGATAAGTTCACGAGTATATGTATAAGGGAGCAATAGGAAAGTACGGTGGCACCTCTCTTAAGCCAAGAAACAGATTTATCTTTTTTCTCTTTTTTTTTGAGCTTTTTCTCATTTTTTCATTTATCTTATATCGAAAATATTATCTTCATAACTCACACCACTTTACTTTCAGAACTTATACTTTAATTAATCTCAATAATTCCCAAGCCTTTCATATTGATAACCCCGAAACGATTAATGTATAAGTTTATGATAATTTATTATAGTGTTTCTCCATATGTACCTGTATAAGAACTTCTATGTTTTGAACAAAGATATTGAGGGGCATACACCTCCCTCCTTTTTTTTTTTTTTTTGCTTTTTCCTTACAACTTCCTTCATTATTTTCTTTCTCATAAATTTTAATTTTATTTATTCTATTTGAGATTTTTCAAAAAATGCATCATCCAAAGGTAACAATTTGCTTATTCTATATTATAGGTTGAGTATTAGATATGCTTAACATTTATTTGAGGAACCCTTATGTTTTGTGCAGATCATGGAGGCTGATACTGGACAATTTGAAGCAAATTATAGAGGATCTGAGCCAGAGAAAAACTATTTGATGGATCTATATAAGAAGTTTAAGGGTGAAATAAAGAGGTAGGATGTCACGACCCAAAATCCATTAAAGGTCGTGATGGCACCCAACACCGCTGTCGGGCAAGCCAACAATAATTGATTAACTTAATTTCTCATTTTAATAGTTGAAACGATTTCCTTCAATTTAATAGTAAAAGATGGAATTTACAAAGTAAATAATAACATTTTAACAATTTCAATACTGAACAACCCCTAGTCACCCCAAAACCCGGTGTCACAAGTGCATGAGCATCTACTAGAAAATAAAATAAAATACAACATATGTCCGAAATACAATTTGGACAGGAAAAATATAAATACTCTGAAGGAGACTCTGCTGGCGGCAGGTCGTAATATGGAATGCAACTCACCTAAGTCCCCGCATTAAACACGCATCTGCCCTCACAAGGCCACTAGACATATATGTACCTGCACAAAAATGTGCAGCAACTGTAGTATAAGTACGTAAATCAACGCGTACCCAACAAGTATCCAGTCTAACCTCAAAGAAGTAGTGACGAGGGGTCGACTCATACACTTACTATGGGCTACCAATAGAATGCCGATACTATATTTAAGCATGGAATACATAACATAGCTGAAAATTCAATAACCGGAAATAATCAACAATTCTTTTACTAATGGAAATTACCAAATTCATCTTTCATCATTTAACAATTTATATCTCAAGCCAATAAAGTAAATTCAATTGTTATTAGTTCCAAAGAGTTATCATGCGCAAGTCATGCCGAGGTCGTACGACCCGATCCAACATATAAATATAAACTGTGCACTGCCGAGGGCCGAACAGCACGAACCATAGATGCATCTATTAACTGCCGAGGCGAATGGCCCGCTCCCATGAGAGTAGTAAAAATTTACCCCGCTCGCGGAATACATTTGCGACGCGGTTGAACATAGATTTCTCAAATTATTATAATATTCCTCAATTCTTTTCAAAATACGAAGTTCAAATGAAAACTTTTATAATCTCAAATTCCTTAATATCAACTCTTTTCAAGACAATTAAGAAGAAAACTCAATCTCGCTTCTTCTCAAGGCAAATAATAGACTTAAATTAAATAACGGTAGTAATAAGGCATGGTGTAAACCTAAAACTACCCGGACATAAGCATGCATAGTAGCTACGAGCTCTCGTCACCTCGTCCGTACGTAGCCCCCACAAATAGAAGCACATATTAATTTAGTTCACCTATGGAGTTAATTCCCTCTTACAAGGTTAGAAAAGAGATTTACCTCGCTCCGAAGTTCCATAACCGGCTCCCAAGCCTTTCCAACAACTCAAACCGATGCCCAACGCTCCAAAGCTAGCCAATAAATGTGCAAATCCATAAATATATACTCTAATACTCGTTATAATTTAATTTATAACAATTCCCAACTCCGCTCGAAAAGTCGATAAAAAATCTCCCTCGGGCCCACGTGCCCGGATTCCAAAAATTTTCGAAGATAAACATTACCCATAACCCCACGAACTTAAATATATAGTTTATTCCCAATTTCATGTCCATATTCGTGGTCAAAATTTAAAAATACCAATTTCTAGATTTTTCTTCAAAATCCCAAATTTTTACAAACTTTCATGTCTAAATCCATATATAAACCTTGTATTTAACTCACAACTAGTAGAAATCACTTACCTCTTGATGTTGATGGAACCCTTCTCAAGATGCTCTAAAAAATTGCCCAAGTCCAAGTGGAAAATGAGGGAAATGAGCATAGTCTCGAAATAAAAAGCCCTTGGCTCTAGCCGCAGATGTCACATTTGCGATAGGGGGTTTGCAAATTCAGACAAAGCATCGCAAATGCGACCCTCGACAGACCAGGCCTTCATCGCAAATGCGATACAGAGTTCGCAAATGCGATAAAGAGTTCGCAAATGCGAACTCTTTAGGCTTCAAAAAAGCGACCATATTATCGCAAATGTGAATCATTCCCCAGCAGCCCAAGTTCGCAAATGCGAGGACTATCTCGCAAATGCGGTAGTCGCATTTGCGACCAAAACATCGCAAATGCGATGAAACCAGAACCAGCACTCTAAATTCTTAACAAAACACTCCGAAGCTACTCCGAAACTCACCCGAACCTCCGGGGCTCCAAACCAAACACCCACACAAGTCTAAAAACATAACACGAACTTACTTGAGGCCTTAAATCACATCAAACAACGTCAAAACCATGAATCGCACCCCAAATCAAGCTTAATGAACTTTAGAACTTCAAACTTCTACATTCGATGCTAAAACCTATCAAATCACGTTCGATTGACCTAAAATTCTGCACACAAGCCACATTTGACATTACAGACCTACTCCAACTTCTGGAATCAGAATCCGATCCCGATATCAAAAAGTCCACTCCCGGTCAAACTTCTCAAAAACCTTAAAATTTATAACTTTCTCCAAATGATCCCGAAATGACCTACGGACCTCCAAATCCACATCCGGACGTGCTCCCAATACCAGATTCACCATACGGAGCTATTCCCAGACTCAAAATCCCAAACAGGCATCGATAACATTAAAATACACCTCCACCCCAAATTTATGAAATCCTTCCAAATGCCGATTTTCCAAAATAGGTGCCGAAACGCTCCCGGATCATCCAAAACTCGATTCGGACATTCGCCCAAGTCCAAAATCATCATACGAACCTATTGGAACCTTCAAACTCTGATTCTGAGGTCGTTTACTCAAAAATCTAACCTTAGTCAATTCTTCCAACTTAAAGCTTCTGAAATGAGAATTTTCTTTCCAAATCAACTCCGAACTTCCCGAACTTCAATTCCGACCTTGCGTACAAGTCACAATGCTTGAAGTGAAGCTGCTCATGGCCTCAAACAGCCGAACGACGCGCTAGAGCTCAAAATGACCGGTCGGGTAGTGACTTTCTCTCCCACTTAAACATATGTTCGTCCTCTAACGTGCCAAGAACTGCTCTGGAGTTGTCTAAAATCACTGTATAATACCTCGTGCACCTACCCGTGCTACCACAACTCAGTTGAGCACATTAGCTCGAGCCGGTCTGAAGATTCTCCCTTTTACTTAGTCAAGTAAACCTTAGAGCCCAGTTCCAACATCCGAAATTCTCTGCCAGGCCTGTTTCCAACATACGAACACTGTATCAATCACTACACGATGTACCAATACATGATTTTATACTCTTACTGAATTCACAGCATGAACCACATTATTCACTTGACCATAATAACATCCTCTGATAACAATAGCCGAAATTCCACGAATCCGATGCTCACAACACACCTCATAACACATATAAGTCTTGTTCCAACTCTTGCAATGCTGTCACGATGGAAGAGATGTGTAGAAATCCATACCAATTGCCGGGTCAACAAGTCATTGAGTTTCTCCTCTCGACAAGAACCATTACCTCATTATGAACCAAATAATGGTAGTTGCTCTTTAATATGCTTCATACTGATCGCACTGATCCCAGGTCCAATAATCTCGTCTCACCCAGTATATGTTGCTCAGGCTATAAGGCACCTCAGACATTACCAAAAGTCTTATATGATACCACCATGTGCCAACAAGCCATAACTCGAATGTGATATATAAGGAAAACGAAATCTAGAAAGAACTACTCAACCGACGCCACTAATTAAACAACCGAAGGGATGTTATGAAACTTCCTCAGAAAATGAGAAACAAAACACACAAGAATAGATATGGGAAACTGTACTCAACATCACACTGTTGTGGCGTGCAACCCGATCCACACACGATACCGTTGAGGCGTGCAACTTGATCCTACCATGTAACCTATGGCGGCGTGCCACCTGATCCAAACAACATACCCGTGGCAGCGTTCCAGCCGATCCACAGATAATAATCTATAAGGAAATACTTACCGAGCAAAAATGCTCATAACTAGAAATACCCAAATATCGACCACAAGCACGCCAAGTGCGTAATACCATCCCTGGGGAGATAGATAGCGCCATACGCCATAAAACTCAAGAACAACTAAGGTGCAATAAATGACCTGCATCTCGAGTACCATCCTGCTCATATAACACCATAAACTACACGGGATCTCAATACGAGTGCGAATAATCAAACCACCTCACAACCCACCTAGCATAATATAGATTACACGGAATAGATGATGACAGAAGTAACATCCAAGGCCCGAATACTCCTCCGTAAACAACGCTATGGTGAAATGAACACATCCGACCCGATATAGAGCACACACTCACCTATAGATCCCTCCACGGACCTCACTCGATTCTGATCGTACCATATTGGGCCAATACCTTTCCAAGGATCCACAATGATCTTTTTTCCATGACACACAAGAACAACGTCGAATCCGGAACAAATTCCCACAATTCACAACCAACTGAATAGAGCGCCTTTCAGGCCTAATCTCTCACATTAGAGATAGTACCAAAAATCCCCACACTTGGTTTCAATCTTCAATCAATCAAGTGACTACATGTCACATTTATAAAATCTTCCCGTGGGACATGATCCCACGACCTTCCGCACTAGGTAACAAGTCTGCACATCCATACCACCGGCCACACTAAAGATGTAAAGCGAATCAAGAATCCACAATCAATACGCAAAGCCTCTTACACAGGACACCGATCTCAGGTGATTCTAAAGACAATA
Organism: Nicotiana attenuata; assembly: GCF_001879085.1. Classification (NCBI taxonomy): domain Eukaryota; kingdom Viridiplantae; phylum Streptophyta; class Magnoliopsida; order Solanales; family Solanaceae; genus Nicotiana; species Nicotiana attenuata. The sequence continues at coordinate 592,824 of NW_017670473.1, read as the reverse complement.
CCAGCTTACTCTAACCATCTGAATCCTTTCCCGCTCATCCGAGATCTTGACATTCTTGTCGACATCAAACTGTAATCTTGATCCTCAACTTTCAAATTTCATGCCGCTCACCGCACCTATCTTACTAATACGCGAGAGCCTAGGAATTTCATCATAACTCCTGAACCACTAATAAGATACACACTTCATCATATAGAAACCTTTCACTTAACTCATTCCAGGAGGACCATTGCAACACATGACTGAATCCCCATAACCATAGAAAACACAATCCTCAAGTAGTGGTCTAAACCACCATAACTCTTTCGGAATCCATCTACACATAATAGGCCATAATACTCGAATGCCTCCAAATAAAATCAATTACGACATCTGTCAAGCTTCGCACGCACTGCCATAAATCACATGCATAACTTAACGCGCTGAAGGAACTGATCATTACCACCATCATGCCAATTCAACCATTGCTAACTGATCCGACTTCTTATAATTTACTCTGGACTTGCCTTAGGAATAATAATAGCCCCACTCAGAACATCACGAACCCAAATCTGCGCTCATCCTGAGTGACCTTATTTCACGAGACCACGTTGTCTCAAAACCCACGAACCATCTCATGTCCTCCTTGTGCGCATATTTGCATATTCAACTGGTACACCCATTCTGATAACTCCTCTATGAATCCAAAGTTATTTTCTCCCATTCCTCCAATGCTACACCACAGACCGAAGATAACATAGAACATTCTAAGCCCCTTTTCACAATCTGCTGCAAAAGCTAGATAATCAACCATACTACGAACTCGAAATCCTTAGGCACCGCACTTTAACTTTTGAGTCCACTAGAACCGTTGTTGAGAGTCACCCAATCTGACTCGGTTCAGAATATAATCAACTCTAAGGCTCTGCTAGCAGATGAACACCCTCTCAAAGAAGCACCTGGCTGGATCACCTTCCTTGTAAGTTACCTCTATACGAAGCATAAGTCGTGAGTCTTCCCAAAGCCTGAACATGAATCGATCAGGCCAATTACAATACACATTCCTCAAATTATTTGCTCAAAATACCCCTGATGTTCTCTTTTTCCTTAGTTGTAATAACTCACCAATATGCCGATAACCAGAAACCTCACAAGTAGATAACCATACAATCCAATCATAGGCGGTGGGGCTCTCCCACTTAGCTTGAAGCTACCATTACATAACTCTAGAACCCACCAAGATTCCTTATCCCCCATTTACATGATCTTGCACAATCAACCCGCCAAATTCCTCGAAATTCTTCTCTTAACATTTCATGAACACTCTGAATCACTAGCCACATTTACATATTCGACCTCTTACCGGATAGCCAGTAGACTCCTTCGTAGAAGCTTTATCAACGCCACGCGACCGCTAACCTGCTCACAGGAGATAACCCACATATGGAAATTACATGCCAGCATCTTCCAACATTGTTGCACTAGGTACAATTACTACGAAATCAGCAACCCCTCCTGAGCCCGTGATCATTCACTAGCTGTACAAGTCCGTTCACTCCCCATTGACCTCCTAAAAAGTGCGATCATATATTCCAACCCGATGTCATGTTGCATTCCTCTTCATATCAAGCAAAGTCCTTTCCTTCGTATCCCACCTTCCTCCGTATAGCATCCAATATTCCAAATTAAGCCCGTAGACCTAGTCACTGTCCACCATGAATCCCAAATCACTCTAAGCTTTCCTCAAGGCATGCAGCTATCCTACCACAGAACCCATATGTTACTCTGCCACTCTCCCACTTTGGTCGAACCCTCTCCTTTAAGCAACTACTCAACTTCTGTTTCTCACACTTGGCCTTCTAGAAATTTAACCACCGCAAGACACCTCCCACATGTCCTTCCTCATCTTTCGCTGCCCAGTTGTAGCCGTAAATCAATATCTATCTCTGTAGCACTTGAGCCAATAGATCGCTACCAACTTTAAACCTTTCCGGGGATTATCTTTCTCGAGCCATCAACTCTAGGAACACCGATTCGATCCTGAACCACTGCACACCGCGATCTCTAATAGCCGCTTCCCCGACACCATTTTGCAATACCCTGCTGCAAAGGCGAATTGAAGAAGGCCATAACACCGGCGAACTTAACGCATTCAACAAGAACGGCGACGCCACATCACAGATGACAATTCCACCACGCTCGAAATACCAAGTCTCGTTACTCCATCTTCCCAGCTTGAACACTCATAGTCTGGTTGTCTTTCCTCCATTGGAAATAAAACTCTGAACCTCTGGATCATGCACAGAGTAAAACCTCGTTTCAAATCATTCACTGCCTCGACACATAGGCAAGCACCCTACCATCATATCAATACTGTGCGATAACAACTGGTGAACATCATAGCAATCTATGCATAGCCTCAAAACCATCAAAAATACCGCTACTGAGCTGGAATGACAGAATATCCTTCCGCAAGGCGACGACATTAGCCCAATCAAATAAGCAAGGAGAAACATCCTGCACCACGTCTATAGTACCATTACAATTCCTCGATTCCTAATTTATAACAACGATTCGCGTCGCATAAGAGTGAATAGGAAGGAAATGACGACATAAGCCTCAAAGGAATCAAATCGCACAATGATGAATCAAGAGGGGAAGTGCTCCTAACAGCCTTATAGCCTTTCAAAGATAATTACAGACATCTCCATACCGATCCGCAAGACTCTACTAGACTTGCTCATGACTCGTGAGACCTAAGTGAACCTAGTGCTTTGATACCATGTTGTCACGACCCAAAATCCATTAAAGGCCGTGATGGCGCCAAACACCGCTGTCGGGCAAGCCAACAATAATTGATTAACTTAATTTCTCATTTTACTATTTGAAATCATGATTTCCTTCAATTTAATAGTAAAAGATGGAATCTACAGAGTAAATAATAATATTTTAACAATTTCATACTTAAACAACCCCTAGTCACCCCAAAAATTGGCGTCACAAGTGCATGAGCATCAACTAGGAAATAAAATAAAATACAGTATATGTCCAGAATACAAATTGGACAGGAAAAATATAAATACTTTGAAGGAGACTCTGCTGGCTGGGGGTCGTAATATGAATGCATCTCACCTAATTCCCCGCATTAAACACGCATCTGCCCTCACAAGGCCACTAGACATATATGTACCTGCACAAAAATGTACAACAAGTGTAGTATGAGTACGTAAATCAATGCGTACCCAGTAAGTATCCAGTCTAACATTGAAGAAGTAATGACGGGGGGTCGACTCCGACACTTATTATGGGTTAATAATAAACTTCCGATATTATATTTAAGCATGGAATACATAACATAGCTAAAAATTCAATAATCGGAAATAATCAACAATTCTTTTACTAATGGAAATTACCAAATTCATCTTTTATCATTTAACAATTTATATCTCAAGCCAATAAAGCAAAGTCAATTATTATTAGTTCCAAAGAGTTATCATGCGCAAATCATGTCGAGGTCGTACGGTCCAATCCAACATATAAATATAAACTGTGCACTGCCAAGGGTCGAACGACACGAACCATAGATGCATCTATTAACCTGCCGAGGCGATCAACCCGCTCCTATGAGAGTAGTGGAAATTTACCCCGCTCGCGAATTATATTTGCGACGTGGTTGAACATATATTTCTCAAATTATTATAATATTCCTCAATTTTTTTTTCAAAAATACGAAGTTCAAATGAAAACTTTTAAAATCTCAAATTCCTCAATTTAAACTCTTTTCAAGACAATTAATAAGCAAACTCAATCTCGCTTCTTCTCAAGGCAAATAATAAACATAAATCAAATAACGGTATCAATAAGGCATGGTGTAAACCTAATACTACCCGGACATAAGCATGAATAGTAGCTACGTACGGACTCTCGTAACCTCGTGCGTACATAGTGTCCCTACACAAACTACCATGTCGTGATGGTGCCTATCGTGGTACTAGGCAAGCTGACTCTTTACAAAAAACAACCCGATATTTCAATTTAAAGATAACTTCAAGCTATTTAATAATAAAACTTCATAAGGAAAATATGAATAATGAAAGTGCGGAAAAAAAAACCCGATATCAGGGTGTCACTAGTCATGAGCATCTACTAAGACTCTGTCCGAAGATACTGAGACTAACATAGTCAGGAAATGTAACTACAAAATAAGCTATAGGAAGATAGGAGGGAGAAGAACAGGACTGCATTCGACAGCACCTACCTTGCAAACTCCAAGAAGAATCTACAGCTAGACTAGTCAACAGCCGCTACCGGGTCCTGATACGCCTGGATCTGCACACAAGGTGCAGGGAGGTACGTGAGTACGCCAACTCAGTAAGTAACCAAAGTAAATAAAGGATGAGAAGCAGTGACGAGCAATAAAGCATATAAATTCATATCATGAAATCTCAGTAAAAGTACAACAAGCTTTTTAAAAGCAGAGTTTGAATCAAATTGTTTCGTTTAAACTTAGTTTCAGTAAAAATCATTTGAAGATATCTTTCAACAGTTCTCAAAGTGAGGCTTAGTGCAACGGTGAGCAAAATGATGAAAACATAAACAGCCCCTCAGGCAAAACGTCACTCAAAAGCAGCCCCTCGGGCATAACATCACTCATATACAGCCCCTCAGGCAACCTCACAGTCACTCGTATACAGCCCCTCGGGCATAACATCACTCACACTTAGGGTACCCGCACTCACTGGGGGTGTGCAGACTCCGGAGGGGCTCCTTCAGCCCAAGAGCTATAACAAGCCACCTCGTGGCATTAATCAATCAGGCCCTCGACCTCACTCAATCATGAACAGCAACACATGCTGCGGTGTGCAGCTCGATCCCATAAATATCCTCACAAATCAGGCCCTTGGCCTCACTCACTCATAAACCTCTCAAGCCACTCGGGCTCTCAGTAAAAACATGGTACTCAGCCCAAACAACATTATATATGCATCAAACAGAGTAATAAAGACGGAGTTATAAAATCAATAAGTGTAACAAGACTGAGTATAGATTTTTAACCAAAAACAGTGAGAGGATAGTAAGAAAAGGACCCTAAGGGTCCAAACAGCTCTGGCACAAGCCCCAAATATGGCATTCAACCCAATTTATAGAAACTCTTTCTAAAACACATAAGTATCATATAGTTTCAACCAAATACGCAACTTTATAGTTGCTGCGGGATGGACCTGGTCATAATCCCCAACGGTGCACGCCCACACGCCTATCACCTAGCATGCGTGTCACCTCAAAATAGTGACACGATATAAAATTCGGGGTTTCATACCCCCAGGACGATATTTACAATCGTTACTTACCTCAAAACCTGTCAAACCTCTACTTCGCGATGCTCTTTCCCCCCGACCTGGCCTCCAATCACTCCGAATCTATTCACAACCAGAACAATACCATCAAATTGTGCTAATGGAATAAATTCCACAAGAAAAACTAGCAAATTAGGCACGAATCTCAAAATCCTCTCAAACCCGGCCCCCGGGCCCACGTCTCGGAATCCGACAAAAATTACAAAATTAGAAAGCCCTTTCACTCATGAGTCTATACATACAAGATTTATCAAATCCGACTCCATTTGATCCCTCAAATCCTCAATCAAACTCTCCAAAATACCAAGCCCTAACCCCTCATTTTCACCCTTAATCACCACTAATTACATGATTAAACAACGGAAAATTACCATAAACACGAGTATTAGGGCTCAAATTACTTACCTCAATGAAAACCCCCTTGAATCCCTCTTCAAATTGCTCCCAAAAGCTCCAAAACCGGATAAAAATGGTGATGAATGACCCAAAATTCGCGAAGAGTTTAATTTATACCTTCTGCCCAGGCATTTCCGCACCTGTGGTGCCGCTTCTGCGCCCAAAAGTCCGCACCTGCGCCCCAGGTCTCGCACCTGCGGGCTTGCAGATGCGATAAAACACCTACTTCTGCGACTCCTCTCCTGGCCCTCCATTTCTGCATCTCTGCGATCCCAACTTCGCAGGTGCGGTTATCACAGAACACAACAGCTTCAGCTGCATTTCCAAGTTCAATTCCTCCGTTAACCATCTGAATTCATCCCGAGACCCTCCGGACCTCAACCAACAATCCCAACAAGTCACATAACATCATTCAAACTTAGGCGAACCTTCGAATCGCTCAAAACAACATCAAACACCAAATCACCCTCGGATTCAAGCCTAAGAACTTCTAAACTTCCAATTTCTGCAAACGACGCCGAAACCTATCATATCATCTCCGAATGACCTGAAATTTTGCACACACGTCACAGATGACACTACGAACCTTCTCCAACTTCCGTAATCCCATTACGACCCTGATATCACATTTTCCACTACCGACCAAAATTTCCCAATTTTCTTATTTCGCCAATTCAAGCCAAATTCTACCATGGACCTCCAAATTATATTCCGGATGTGCTCCCAAGTCCAAAATCAGCTAACGGAGCTAACTGAACCATAAAAATGCAAATCCGAGGTCGTTTACTCATAAGTCAACATCCAGTTGACTTTTCCAACTTAAGATTCTAAATAGGAGACTAAGTGTCTCATTCCACAACGAAACCACTCCAGACCCGAACCAACCAACACGATACGATGAAATACAGCTGAGGAACACATAAGGAAGCAGAAACGGGGGAAACGGGGCTATAATTCACAGAACGACCGGCCGGGTTGTTACATCCTCCCCCTCTTAAACAAACGTTCGTCCTCGAACGAGTCTAGAAACATACCTGAAGCCTCAAATAGGTGTGGATATCTGCTCCGCATCTCTCGGTCGGTATCCCAAGCAGCCTCCTCCACGGGCCGACCTCTCCACTGCACTTTCACTGAAGTTCTATCCTTTGATCTCAACTTTCAGACCTGCCGCTCCAAAATAGCCACTGGCTCCACATCATAAGTCAAATTACCATCTAACTGAACCGTGCTGAAATCCAAAACATTATGTTGGATCGCCGATATACTTCTGGATCATAGAAACATGAAATATTGGATGCACACCCGACAAGCTAGGTGGCAAAGCAAGCTCATAATCCACCTTCCCATTGCTCCGAAGCACCTCAAAAGGCCCAATGAACGAGGGCTCAACTTGCCTTTCTTCCCAAATCTCATAACACCCTTCATGGGTGAAACCTTCAGTAGAACCTTCTTTCCAACCATGTAAGACGCATGTTGACACCCAATTTTTCCCTACATATATTTTTCAATATGCAAAATAATTTCAAAACAGCATATATGTGCATATATAAGTATATCCAAGTGCCTTTTCACAATTTTCAAAGATTTAAATTGATTTATTTTCCCTTTGTTATCTATAAAAGCCCAATAATTACTTCCAAAACTATCATTTTGGTGATTTACCTATTGTATTCTCATATTTATGTTAAAATATAGCCAATGAAATTTTTATGCATTTTTTTTACAAATTTATTTAGTATTTTTAAAGCTAAATTACATATAATTGCAATACTAGCCTCATTTAAAATTTAATTGCATTTATGTTCACAAGATTAGGTCTAGTATTTTTTTTAATAATTAAATATGTACTATAAATCATTTTAGTACCTCTAATTTATTTACAGAAATTATTGTATTATTTTTATTAATTAAAAGAGGGAAAGTGGCTATTTAAATTATAGCCAGATTGGCGTTTCAATTACAGCCTAAATTAAACTCAACCCAGCCCAATTTCTATTTAAATTACCCGACCCATACCCCAAATACACCTACCCGACCCAGAACCAATTAAATCATGGCCGTTGATCTGAAAGATCAACTGCCCGTATTGATTCTTGCCTTTTTTAATCCTAAACCACCCCAACCCTAATCATTTCCCAGAATCTGCCGCCCTAAGATCCTCTCCTCTCTCAGCAACTCTCAACCAAGCCCTAGCCGGCAACCGCCGACTCCCCATCTCCGGCCATCTCCGGTCACCTCTCATCGTCTCTTAAGCCTTCAATGGCTTCTCTCATGCTATGCTTGTCTTTTCTAAGGTCTTCAAGGGCCCGGGGCCATGCAGACCTGCGTCCAGGGTTCATCTCCTGCCTATTCTTGGCTATTCCAGTGTGATTTCAAGCAGAATCATTCTATATTTGACACGATCTTTGAGTTTCTGGACAGGTTTCTTCGTCTCATTATGGAATCTTCCGAAACCCTAATTTCTGCCTATATCTCCTAGATCTATACAGACCTAGAACGATTTGAGTTTGTTCCTTTAATGTTTTACACTGTCCTTAAGGTTTTCTACAAGAATCATGCGGTTTCAAGTATTTTTCATCTTCTTCTAAAACTAGGGTTTTTGGAACTTCTTTTAAAACCTTGTTTAACTGATTCTCTGTGTTTTAACTTATATTTCTTGCATATCTTGACTGATTCTATGAGTTTGCTACAGCTTTAACTCTCTATGTTGAAAGCCCTAATTTTCTAGGGGGTTCTTTGTTTGGTTTTTGTGTATCAGCATGACTAGCCGGTTCTCGTTTTTGAGTTTCTGTGATTTTTCGTGACTATCTTGCCTTCAAATGTTTCTACTCAGTTTCTTAGCCTAAACTTACACTGATTCCATGTGCTTGTGTTTATTGAATCACTATTGTTTGACTCTCATGTTTGCTAGAGTTGTATGTCGACTCTTAACCATCTATGTCTTACTTTATTTATATGCAAAACATTGACTCATGACTTTCTTTTAATTGATTCTAATTTCCCTATTTCTTGGTCTGATTTGAACACTTTCCCTTAAACCTTCGATTCCTACCCTATCTACTCAATTTAATTGATTTGTGTACCTTTTCCACATTGGTTTTTGATTCTTACTGACCATCTCCATAATTAGAGTTTTTTGAACTTAGCCCTAATTGTTTACCCTATACTTACTGAATTTGAAATCTTTCCATGTTGGTCGTACATTGATTTCTTTCCTTATTTGTTACTTGTCCTTACCGTTTGAACTAATTCCCTTAAATTATGGGAGTGCTTGTACTGATTTTGCTCTAATTGATTCTGAGTTCCATAATTACTATACTATTATGATTCATGCCTTATTTTACCTAGTTTCGAACTACTATATATACATACTCTCTCATTAACACAAACACACGCACTTTTTGGTTCTGAACACACACTTACACTCAAAAAGAAAATTCTCTCTTGCTTATTACTACTTGTGCTATTGTTTGCTTAGCCGGCTGAAAGCCAAGGCTATACTTTGAAGTCCTGCTTACTTTCTTTACTGCACTTTGCTTCTTTAACTGGTATGTTCTGATTAATTTTGTCAGCATCAACAACAACATGTTTCTTTACTATTTCTTTCCTTCCAGTTTGCCTCCTGTTTGTATTTAAATAGTTCCATTATTAATGCATGCTATGTTCTGCCCTTCTGTCTGAATAAATGCTTTTTGTTATTTATCATAGCTTGTGGACTTTGAATCCCTGTCCCTAATGTAGTTAGTATCTGTGGTTTGTTTGGGGCATGACAACATTGAACATTGCTATTCATGACCCAAACTTGATCCCTTTGGGATCACAACCTCCATGTTTCCCTTATCTGTTATGTGTTTTGGTTGATTTACATGCATGTCAGTACTTCCTATTGCTGTCCATGCCCAAAGTTAACCCATGCCTAAGTGAATAGGCTCCTTTGCAATGGATTCCCAATCCCCCTGCCCCTTTTTGTGAAGTTATTGATTCCCTGAAATGTTAATGGTTGTCCCCCACCACCCTCTCCCCTCTCCTTTATTCCCTCAGCCCTTAAAACTCTGCACTCTCACTATCTTCTTAGAACTTAAGTTCTGCCCCCCCTCATGTGAGCCTTGCCTTGGGACCCCATGAGCTCCCTCTGAACTTGGACACATGAGAGCTGGCATTTCCACACTACACTCATCTCTATTCTGGTTGTGTAACGTGGGTGTGAGCACTGCCCGGGGTCCTATTGAGGCCCTTAGGGAACTCTGACACACCCAGGTCTGAGAAAGGCTTTGAAATCATGACATTGGCAAAGATACGGTTCCTTGTATATCTCAGATAGGAAGTCAAATCAGGCTTTCCTATGGTTGTAGATTTTTCTTTCTTTATTTCTTTTGTAATTCAGTATTTCTGGTTTGTAATAAGTTGTAATAAACATTTGGGGTTGGCTAATGAAAAGGGTTGGGTGATCATTTATGCTCAAGGGTAGAAAGCATGCCTATAGGACTGTTTTAAATTCTTTGTGTTCAAATCTGCATCTTAGACATCATAACTATAGGGTTTAGGTCAATTTCTTCATGGTCAATGTCACGCCTAGATAACCTGCCTATAGGACGTATTTAAATTCTACATACTACTCAGATATCATGTGTTTAGGTTCTAAATGGCTGGAAAATAAGTGTCATGCTCGTAATGCTGAAATCACTAACATATAGAAATCATGCCTATAGGGACTCTTAAATAAATTTGAATTGTTTAATTCACACTCCATGTTAGATATAATGTTCATAGGGTTTAAATCAGCAATAGTAGATACCATCACCTGCAGAATCTGAAATTGGTCTAAAATCAGTCCATTCTGAATCAGTCTTAAACAATCTAATTCACTTGCTTAACGAGTTTTAGCAAGCATGCCTATAGGATCTCAAACAATTCGTTTTTACTGTTTCACCGCATTGTGAATTAAGTCATGCCTATAGGACCCCGTCTAAACACTTAGGCAAGCCTTAGGTAATAACAACAATAATACTGAATTGGCCTTTGTTAATTAGTAACTGCTCCAACTAGCAGGCAGGCCTGATTTGAGCTTCTTATCTGAGGTATCTGATGAATCTAGCTCTGAATCAAACTCCCCTCGTCTTTAGTATTTTAATCAGACCCTAAAAAGTATGTGTAAGTCATGCTAGTTATGTGCTTTTGTTCAAGGAGGTGTATTTGAGCCTGTATCTGTTTATATGCTCCCCTAACATGCAGTATGTATTTTGTATGTCGCCTTAGATTTTTATCCTTTGAAACCAATTTGCCTAATATCCCTTCCCCTTAGGAATAGTAGTCCTACATACCTCCGGGGCTGATAGGAATGGGACGGGTAATAGCATGCAATAGTAATCGAGACCAATCCGCGCTTTAATACCTTAAACGGGGTGGGAAAGGGTAGAGATGGATATGATGACCGGTGCGTTAATACCACGTATAGCTCCTCTCTTGAGGAGTGATTATCGGGTATTGCATTGATGTGATCCATATTATGATTAAACCTAGGATCCTCTTTCCCTTTCTTTCTTTGTGTTAAAAAATATTTTTTGAGTTTTTTTTTTGTTTTTTTTTATAAAAAAATCAGCCTTCTATAATTACTTTTCCATACTTTGTTTATTCCCAAGCATTTGTGTATCAAAAATCCCTCTTACTTGAGCCTTATTTGTCTACTTGTCTATTTGCTAAATTCGCAATAATTGTCTGGCCGGGAACCACACTAGTGGATCCTGAGGGGTGCCTAACACCTTCCCCTTGGGATAATTTCAAAGCCCTTACCCTGTCTCTGGTTATCAAAGCATAGTTGTAATTGAACCCTGTAAGGTGTCCTAATGCACAATAAATCATTAGGTGGCGACTCTTCAAACGCAAAACCCAGTTCCCAAAAGGAATGAGTTGTCCTATGCCCAAAATGTCATAAACCCGATTCTCCCGCCGCGAGGAGGGAAAAAAGGGGGCGCGACAACATATCACAAACCTTTCTGTCAGCATAACTCTTTTGTCTTGACTGTGCTGTACGAAGCCGCTCCTGAATCACTTTCACCTTGTCCAAAGCATCCTGTACCAAGTCTGTATCCAAAAGCCTAGCCTCGCCCAGCTCAAACCAACCTACCAGAGATCTACACCGTCTCCCATATAAAGCCTCATATGGAGCCATCTGAATACTCGACTGATAACTGTTGTTAAATGCAAACTCCGCGAGTGGTAGGAACTGGTCCCATGAACCCCCAAAATCAATGACACAAGCGCGCAACATGTCCTCTAATATCTGAATAGTGCGCTCGGACTGTCCGTCCGTCTGAGGGTGAAAAGTTGTGCTCAACTCAACCTGAGTACCCAACTCTCGCTACACGGCCCTCCAAAATAGCAATGTAAACTGAGTACCTCTATCTGAAATGATAGAAACTGGGACACCACACAGGCGAACAATCTCTCGGATATAAATTTCAGCTAACTGCTCTGAAGAATAGGTAGTACACACAGGAATGAAGTGTGCGGACTTGGTCAGCCGATCCACAATCACCCAAATAGCATCGAACTTCCTCAAAGTCCGTGGGAGTCCAACTACGAAATCCATGGTGATCCGCTCCCACTTCCACTCTAGAATCTCTATCTGTTGAAGTAAGCCACTTGGTCTCTGATGCTCATATTTCACCTGCTGACAATTGAGACATCGAGCTACAAACCCCACTATATCCTTCTTCATTCTCCTCCACCAATAGTGCTGTCTCAAATCCTGATACATCTTCATGGCACTCGGATGGATGGAATATCGTGAACTATAGGCCTCCTCTAGAATCAACTCCCGAAGCCCATCTACATTAGGCACACATATTCAGCCCTGCATCCTCAATACCCCATCATCACCAATAGTCACATCTCTGGCATCGTCGTGCTGAACTCTGTCCTTTAGGACAAGCAAATGAGGATCATCATATTGGCGCTCTCTGATACGATCAAACAAGGAAGACTGAGAAACCACACAAGCTAGGATCCGACTGGGCTCCGAAATATCCAACCTCACAAACCGATTGGCCAAAGCCTGAACATCAACCGCAAGAGGTCTCTCCCCAATAGGAATAAATGCAAGACTGCCCATACTCACCGCCTTCCTACTCAAGGCATCGGCCACCAAATTGGCCCTTTCCGGATGGTACAAAATAGTAATATCATAGTCCTTTAGCAGCTCAACCATCTCCGCTACCTCAAATGGAGATCCTTTTGTTTGAACAAGTGCTGGAGGCTACGATGATCAGTAAACACCTCACAAGACACACCATAGAGATAATGCCTCCAAATCTTCAACGCGTGAACAATGACAGCCAACTCCAAATCATGAACAGGGTAGTTCTTCTCATGGGGCTTCAACTGACGAGAAGCATAAACAATCACTCTACCCTCCTGCATCAACACACACCCGATACCAACCCGAGAAGCATCACAATATACCGTATAAGAACCTGAAGTTGATGGCAAAACTAACACTGGAGCTGTGGTCAAGGCGGTCTTGAGCTTCTGAAAGCTCGCCTCACACTCATCCGAACACCTAAAAGGAGCACCCTTTTGGTTCAATTTGGTCAAGGGTGATGCAATAGATGAAAATCCCTGAACAAACTGACGGTAATAACCCACCGTACCAAGAAAGCTACGAATCTCTATGGCTGAGGACGGTCTGGGCCAAGTCTGGACCGCCTCTATCTTCTTCGGATCAACCTGAATACCCTCACTGGACACCACGTGCCCCAAGAACACCACTGAACTGAGCCAAAACTCACACTTGGAGAACTTTGCACAAAGCTTCTCCTCCCTCAACCACTGCAATACAACTCTCAAATGCTCAGCGTGCTCCTCCTAGCTACGCGAGTACACCAGGATATCATCAATGAATACAATAACAAACGAGTCGAGATAAGGCCGAAACACGCTGTTCATCAAATGCATGAATGCTGCTGGGGCATTGGTCAGCCCAAAAGACATTACAAGGAACTCATAATGACCATATCGGGTCCTGAAAGTTGTCTTAAGAATGTCTGAGCCCTAATTTTCAACTGGTGATACCCTAACCTGAGATCAATCTTGGAGAACACTCTCGCTCCCTGAAGCTGGTTAAATAAATCATCAATACGAGGCAAATGATACTTGTCCTTGACTGTGACTTTGTTCAACTGCCTGTAATCAATGACATTCTCATAGTGCCATCCTTCTTCTTCACAAATAGGTTAGGCGCACCTCAAGGTGACAGACTAGGCCGAATAAACCCATTATCAAGGAGTTCCTGAAGCTACTCCTTCAACTCCTTTAACTCCGCAGGTGCCATACGATACGGTGGAATAGAAATGGGCTAAGTGCCCGGAACCAAATCAATACCGAAGTCAATACCCCTGTCCGACGACATGCTCGGCAGGTCTGCAGGGAATACATTTAGAAAATCTCTCACCATCGCAACTAAATCAATAGAAGAAGTCTCTGCACCGACATCCCTAAGAAAGGCCAAATAAGAAAGGCAACCCTTCCCAACCATCCATTGGGCCTTCAAATATGAAATCACTCTACTAGGAACATGATCCGACGAACCTCGCCACTCAATCCGTGGCACCCCCGGCATAACCAACATCATCATCTTAGCGTGACAGTCCAGCATAGCATGACACGTAGATAACCAATCCATGCCCAATATCACATCAAAGTCAACTATACTAAGCAGCAAAAGGTCCACTCGGGTCTCCAAACCCCCAATAGTCACCACACAAGACCGATATACGCGGTCTACAATAATAGTATTGCCCACCAGAGTAGATACACGAACAGATGAAAAATTGGAACCGGGGGCGTATCTAAATAATGAGCAAAATATGATGACACATATGAAAAATTGGAACCAGGATCAAATAATACAGAGGCATCCCTGTGGAAAACTGAGACAATACTTGTGATCACAGCATCTAAAGCAATAGCATCTGGTCTGGCTGGGAGTGCATAGAAACGGGCCTGACCACCACCTGATCGACCCCCCCTCTAGGGCGACCCCTAGCTGACTGTCCTCCACCCCTAGCTGACTAGGCGGGTGGTGAAGTAATTGGTACTGAAGTCGATGGCTGACTCCTCTGCTGAGGTGGACCCCCATGACGACGAGGACACTGCCTCCATATATGCCCCAACTCTCCACACTCATAACAACCCCCTTGTGCTGGTGACGGGGACTGAAGGGAACCCTTAGCATCGGGATGACTGGTAGAAGAACCTGGCATGGAGGAGCCCTAAACTGATAGAGCACAGGACAAACCCAGGGCTGGGAGGGCACTAAATAATGAATGGCCCTGATTAGAACTGTGAGAACCATGGCCCGATGATGCCCCACGGTGAACTGGGCAAGCTGACTGAGCATGTTTGAATGGACAACCTCTGCCGTGCTGAAACTGACCCCATGAGGAGCACCACTAGAACTACTGGATCTACGAGGCCTCTTGGCCTCCCTCTCCACTCGCTCCTGACAGCGAATCGACTCTATGTCCAGAGCAATGTCAATAACCTCCTCAAAAGAAGCACCAGGCACCCTCTCTCTAGTCATAAGAATCCGTAGCTGATAAGTGAGGCCATCAACGAACCTTCTGATCCTCTCCCTATCTGTGGGAACCAACCAGATAGCATGATGGGCTAACTCAGAGAACCTCATCTCATACTGCATCACAGTCATATCATCCTGACGCAACTGGTCGAACTGCCTGCGAAGCTCCTCTCTGTAGGATTGCGGCACATACTTCTCTAGAAAGAGAACAAAGAACTGCTGCCAGGTAAGGGACACTGCACCAACAGGCCTACGCCTCTCATAAGCCTCCCACCAAGTAAAGGCAGCTCTAGAGAACTGAAAGGTAGTGAACGAGACCCCACAGGTCTCCAGAATACCCGCTGTACGAAGAATCCTCAAACACTTGTCCAAGAAACCCTAGGCATCCTCACCCTCTGCACCACTGAAAGTCGGAGGCTGAAGTCTACCAAACCTCTCCAATCTACGCTGCTCGTCATCAGACATGACTGGTACCGCATAATCCTGAGCAGGTGCAACCGGCTGGGCTGGTGGTGCTCCCGGTGTCTGTAGCCCCTGAACAACCTGCTCGGGCGTACGGGCGGCGGGAGTCTGAGTGCCTCCCCCGGCCTGGAAAGTAGCTGCTGTAGTAGAAACATCATTCGCCTTAGCAAGAATGGTGCACACGGTCAAAATCTGAGCTAAGGTCTCCTGAAGATCTGGGATAACAATAGGCACAGCTTGTGCCTGGGCTGGTCCCGACGGAGTATCCAAAACTAGGACCTGATCATGAACAGGGGCGGCTGGTGGATCTGTAGGTGCTGCCCTGGCAGCTGTGCGGATTACACCCCTGCCCCTACCCCGGCTCAACTGCGACCTCGTCCTCTCGCGGCCCCAACTGGTGGTACTAGTGGCCGTCCGTCCTGACCGGTAGCACATGTCCTCACCATCTGTGAGAGAATAGAACAACAGAAGATTAGTTACCAGAATCAACAGATTCGCACGACAAGAGTTCAAGAATGTGAAATTTTCCTTAAGGTTCTGCAGCCTCTCGAAGATAAGTATAGACGTCTCCGTACCGATCCACGAGACTCTACTAAACCCACTCATGACCCGTGAGACCTGTGTAACCTAGGCTCTGATACCAACTTGTCACGACCTAAACTACTATGTCATGATGGCGCCTATCGTGGTACTAGGCAAGCCGACTCTTTACCAAAAACAACCCGATATTTCAATTTAAATATAACTTCAAGCTATTTAATAATAAAACTTCATAAAAAATCTGAATAATGAAAGTGCGGAAAGAAAAGCCCGACATCGGGGTGTCACTAGTCATGAACATCTACTAAAAAACTGTCCGAAGATACTGAGACTAACATAGTCTGGAAATGTAACTACAAAATAAGCTATAGGAAGATAGGAGGGAGAAGAACAGGGCTGCGATCGCCAGCAGCTACCTTGCCAACTTCGAGAAGAATCTACAGTTGGACTAGTCAACAGCCGCTACCGGGTCCTGATATGCCCGGATTTGCACAAAAGGTGCAGGGAGTAACGTGAGTACGCCAACTCAGTAAGTAACCAAAGTAAATAAAGGCTGAGAAGCAGTGACGAACAATAAAGCATATAAATTCGTATCATGAAATCTCAGTAAAAGTACAATAGGCTTTTCAAAAGCAGAGTTTGAATCAAATCATTTCGTTTAAACTCAGTTTCAGTAAAAATCATTTGAAGATATTTTTCAACAGTTCTCAAACAGAGGCTCAGTGCAACAGTGAGCAAAATGATGAAAACATATACAGCCCCTCGGGCAAAACATCACTCAAAAGAAGCCCATTGGGCAAAACATTACTCATATACAGCCCCTTGGGCAACCTCACAGTCACTCGTATATAGCCCCTCGGGCATAACATCACTCACACTCAGGGTACCCGCGCTCACTGGGGGTGTGCGGACTCCGGAGGGGCTCCTTCAGCCCAAGCGCTATAACAAGCCACCTCGTGGCATAAATCAATCAGGCACTCAGCCTCACTCAATCATAAATCAGTAACACATAGTGCGGCGTGCAACCCGATCCCATAAATATCCTCACAAATTAGGCCTCGACCTCACTCAGTCATAAACCTCTCAAGACACTCAGGCTCTCAGTAAAGGGTAGTCGGCCCAAAACAACATTTTATATGCATCAAACAGAGTAATAAAGACTGAGTTATAAAATTAATAAGTGTAGCAAGACTGAATATAGATTTTCAACCAAAAACAATGAGAGGATAGTAAGAAAAGGCCCCTAAGGGTCCAAACAGCTCAAGCACAAGGCCCAAATATGGCATTTAGCCCAATATATAGAAACTCTTTCTAAAACACATAAGTATCATATAGTTTCAACCAAATACGCAACTTTATAGTTGCTACGAGACGGACCAAGTCATAATCCCCAAAGGTGCACACCCACACGCCCGTCACCTAGCATGCGCGCCACCTCAAAATGGTAAAACGATACAAAATCTGGGGTTTCATACCCTCAGGACTAGATTTACAATCGTTACTTACCTCAAAACTAGTCAAACCTCTACTCCGCGATGCTCTTGCCCCCCGACTCGGCCTCCAACCGCTCCGAATCCATTCACAACAAGAAAGCTACCATCAAAATGAGCTAATGGAATAAATTCCACAAGAAATACTAGCAAATTATGCACAAATCCCGAAATCCTCTCAAACTCGACCCCCGGGCCCACGTCTCGGAATACGAAAAAATCACAAAACTAGAAAGCCCTTTCACTCACGAGTCCATACATACAAGATTTATCAAAATCCGACTCCATTTGACCCTTCAAATCCTCAATCAAACTCTCCAAAATCCCAAGCCCTAACCCCTCATTTTCACCCTTAATCACCACTAATTACATGATTAAACAACGGAAAATTACCATAAACGCGAGTATTAGGGCTCAAATTACTGACCACAATGAAAACCCCCTTGAATCCCTCTTTAAATTGCTCCTAAAAGCTCCAAAACCGAATAAAAATGGTGATGAATGACCCAAGATTCGCGAAGGGTTTAATTTATACCTTCTACCCAGGCATTTCTGCACCTGCGGTCAAAATAGCGCACCTGCGGTACCGCTTCTGCACTCAAAATTCTACATCTGCGGATGTCACTTAACTTTTCCAAAACCGTACCTGCGGCCCAGGTCTTGCACCTGCGGGCCCGCCACAAAACACCAGCTTTTGCGACTCCTCTCCTGGCCCTCCATTTCTGCATCTGCGGCTTCCCCAACGCACCTGCGACCTCGCACCTGCGGTCCCAACTCCGCAGGTGCAGTTATCATAGAACACAACAACTTCAGCTGCATTTCCAAGTTCAATTCCTTCGTTAACCATCTGAACTCATCTCGAGACCCTCGGGACCTCAACCAACAATACCAACAAGTCACATAACATCATTCAAACTTAGTCGAACCTTCGAATAGCTCAAAACAACATCAAAACACCAAATCACCCTCGGATTCAAGCCTTAGAACTTCTAAACTTCCAATTTCCGCCAACGACGCCGAAACCTATCAAATCACCTTCGAATGACCTGAAATTTTGTACACACATCACAAATGACACTACAAACCTACTCCAACTTTCGGAATCCCATTCCGGCCCTGATATCAAATTTTCCACTACGACCAAAATCTCCCAAATTTCCAATTTTGCCAATTCAAGCCAAATTCTACCACGGACCTCCAAATTACATTCCGGACGCGCTCCCAATTCCAAAATCACCTAACGGAGCTAACCGAGATAAAAATCCAAATCCGAGGTTGTTTACTTATAAGTCAACATCCGGTTGACTTTTTCAACTTAAGCTTCTAAATAGGAGACTAAGTGTCTCATTCCACACCGAAACTACTCCGGACCCGAACCAACCAACACGATACGATAAAATACAACTGAGGAACACATAAGGAAGCATAAATTGGGGAAACGGGGCTATAATTCACGAAACGACCGGCCGGGTCGTTACACGTAGCCCCCACAAATAGAAGTACATATTAATTTAGTTCACCTATGGAGTTAATTTCCTTTTACAAGGTTGGAAAAGAGACTTACCTCGCTCTGAAATTTCATAACCGGCTCCCAAGCCTTTCCAACAACTCAAACCGATGCCCAATGCTCCAAAGCTAGCCAATAAATGTGCAAATTCATAAATATATACTCTAATACTCGTTATAATTCAATTTATAACAATTGCGAACTCCGCTCGGAAAGTCGATAAAAAATCACCCTCGGGACCACGTGCCCGGATTCCAAAAAATTTTGAAGATAAACATTACCCATAACCCCACGAACTCAAATATATAATTTATTCCCAATTCTATGCCCAAATTCGTGGTCAAAATCCAAAAATATCAATTTCTAGGTTTTTCTTCAAAATCCCAAATTTTTACTAACTTTCATCTCTAAATCCATATATAAACCTTGCATTTAACTCACAACTAGTAGAAATCACTTACCTCTTGATGTTGATGGAACCCTTCTCAAGATGCTCTAAAAAATCATCTAAGACCAAGTGGGAAATGAGGGAATGAGCTAAGTCTCGGAATAAAAGGCCATTGGCTCCAGTCGCAGATGTCGCATTTGCGACATGGGGTTTGCAAATGCGATCTCCGCAAACGCGGACAAAGCATCGAAAAGCGACCCTTGACAGACCAGGCCTTAATCGCAAATGCGATACAAAGTTCGCAAATGGAAACTTTTCAGGCTTCGCAAAAGCGACAATATTGTCACAAATGCGAATCATTCCCCAACAGCCCAGGTTCGCAAATACGAGGACTAACTCGCAAATGCGGTAGTCGCATTGTCGACCAAAACATCGCACATGCGATGAAACCAGAACCAGCACTCTAAATTCTTAACAAAACACTCTGAAGCTACTCTGAAACTTACCCGAGCCCCCGAGGCTCCAAACCAAACACCCTCACAAGTCTAAAAACATAACACGAACTTGCTCGAGGCCTTAAATCACATCAAAAAATGTCAACACCACGAATCACACCCCAAATCAAGCTTAATGAACTTTAGAACTTCAAACTTCTATTTTCGATGCTGAAACGTATCAAATCACGTCCGATTAACCTCAAATTTTGCACACAAGTCAAATTTGACATTACGGACCTATGCCAACTTCCGGAATTAGAATCCGACCTTGATATCATAAAGTCCTCTCCCAGTCAAACTTTTCAAAAACCTTAAAATTTCTAACTTTCACCAAATGATCCCGAAATGACCTACGGACTTCAAATCCACATCCGGACGCGCTCCCAATATCGGATTCACCATAAGGAGCTATTCCCAGACTCGGTATCCTAAACAGACATGGATAACAATAAAATACACCTCCACCCCAAATTTATGAAATCCTTCCAAATGCAAATTTTCTACAATAGGTGCCGAAACGCTCCTGTGTCATCCAAAATCCAATCTGGACATACGCCTAAGTCCAAAATCAACATACGAACCTGTTGCAACCTTCAAACCCTGATTCCGAGGTCGTTTACTAGAAAATCCAACCTTAGTCAATTCTTCCAACTTAAAGCTTCTGAAATGAGAATTTTCTTTCCAAATCAACTTCGAACCTCCCGAATTTCGATTCCGACCACGCGTACAAGTCACAGTACTTGAAGTGAAGTTGCTCATGGCCTTAAACTACCGAACAACGCGCTAGAGCTCAAAACAACTGGTCGGGGTCGTTATATAGGCACACAAAGACAGATCTAAGTGTTCTCCTTCCTTTTAGTGCTTTGATTTCTAGGTTGCCACCTAATTAGAATTTTTCTACGGGCTCTTTTGCTCCATAATTTACTCTAAGCTCAAGCTAGATTCATATTGTCTCAAAAATATTCTATATGAGGTTATAGTTGCAAGAAGAGTTTATCTGATGACCTTT
This sequence comes from Nicotiana attenuata, assembly GCF_001879085.1. Lineage (NCBI taxonomy): Eukaryota > Viridiplantae > Streptophyta > Magnoliopsida > Solanales > Solanaceae > Nicotiana > Nicotiana attenuata. The sequence goes on along the minus strand of NW_017670473.1, from coordinate 571,622 downwards.
CTTAATCAAATTATTTGTTCTTAACATTGCCAATCATATAATATATTTTTTGAATATTTTACTTAAGTGGACTGTCACGAACCAATCTTCCCTCCTTGAGAGGTCGCGACGGCACCTAGTCTCTACGACTAGGTAAGCCTAACACATTTGCAAAATAAAAACAAAAAATGAGAACATAAATCTAACCACTAGCAGCAGAGTGATGAAACAAATGATAGAAATGTCGCTTGGCATATACAAATGCAACTCTCCAAAATACATAAAGAATTTTCCCAAGACTCGGAACATCATAAGTCATAAGTTTCTAAGAATTTACTAATTGTTCTATACATCAGTATTTAGAAGTAGTAGAAGAAAAACTAAAAAAAGATAGAGGGGGACTCTTAGGTCTGCGGACGCGGCAGATGTACCTTGAAGTCTCCGTAACAGCAGTAGGTGCACAACTAATAGCGAGGCTGGAATGATGTACCTGGATCTGCACACAAAAACATGTGCAGAAGAGTAGCATGTGTACACCATAATGGTACCCAGTAAGTGCCAAGCCTAACCTCGGTCGAGTAGTGATGAGGTTAGGTTAGGCCCACTGATTTATAATAAATAAAGCAGGTAAATGTATAGTATAATAAAAGACTGGAATGAAACAAAGGAAAGCAATGAAGCAATACAGTACACATGGATAAACAACAGGAGATCTCCCGAGATACCGTCTCGTAGTCCTGAAATAAATGTGCAAAGAGATCTCCCGAGGTACCGCCTCGTTTTCTCAAAAGTAAATATACAGGGAGAACTCTCGAGGGACCACCTCGTAGTCTCAAAAGTAAATGTGCAGGGAAAATTCTCGAGGTACCGCCTCGTAGCCTCAAAAGTAAATGTGCAGGGGGATCTCTCCGGATACCGTCTCGTAGTCTCAAAGTAAATACGCAGCTCAAACAAAATGAAGATAACAGTTACAGCAAGAAAACCTACAATTTAGACTAAGTACAAGTCAAGAAGGAAGCAGGATCCACTAAACATGCTGCAAAGAGTTCAAATAAATAATTAAGACACGTAGACATGCTATTCTAGGCTAACAGGATAACTGCACATGCTAGTATTCTCAGATAAGATGAAAACAGGCTATTACTCAGTAAAAATCTAGTTTTTCAACAAATAGCCCGTGTACGCTCTCGTCACCTTGCGTACAGGGCGCTCACATATCATAACAACACCAAATCCTAAGCGGATTTCTCATACAAGGTTAGGCAAGCCACTTACCTCGAACCAAGCTCAAATCAATCCGTAACAATGCTTTTTCCACGAATATCCGACCTCGAATGGCCAAAATCTAGCCAAAATCAATTACATATCATAAATATAACTATAAGAAACTAATCTAATTAATGAAACCAAAGCTAAATCAAGAAATTAAGAAATCACCCTAAAAAGTTTCCCAGGGCCCACGTCTCGGAATTGGGTAAAAGTTAGAAAATATGAATACCCATTCACTCACGAGTTCACTCGTACCAAAATTATCCAAATCCGAAGGCAAAATCTCAATCAAAACCAAAAATCTTAGTTGAAGAACTTCTTCCCATTTTCCCCAAATTTTCAACCCAAATCCGAAATTAAATGATGAAATCAACCATAGATTAGTGGAATGTAACCATAAAGGAGTTAACAATCGTTACTCAAAAGCTATCTCTGAAAATCCCTCAAATAATCGCTCAAATCCGAGCTCTCAAAGTCCTAAAATTAGAAATCGAATAAAACACTCGAATTTGGCCCTTTTCTGCCCAGCGATTTCGTACCTGCAGGCTCTTAGTCACATCTGCGACGCCGCACATGTAGAATTTTCATCGCAGGTGCGGATTCCACTTATGGCTAGGGGTTTCAGCTTATGCGGATCAGGGACCGCACCTGTGATCCCGCTTCTGCGGAGACCCTTCCGCTTTTGCGATCCCAAGCCTCCCAGGCCTCTCCGCTTCTATGCTCAAGCTTCCGGAATCCACCCGAGGCCCCCAGGTGTCGACGCCCCCTTTTTCTAAAGCGAAATCGGGTTTACGACATTTTGGAAGACAACTCTATTCCCGTTTGGGAATTGGATTTTTGGAATTGAAGAGTCGCCACCTAATAATTAAGTGCATTAGGACACCACGAGTTTTGAGTTGGAAAACCAGAGTTCGGGTAAGGGCTAGAAATTATCTCAAGGGGAAGGTGTTAGGCACCCCTCAAGATCTACTAGTGTGGTTCCCGGCCATGCTATGTTGTGACTTTAATATAAATAGAAACACAAAGGATTTTACACATAAGGGTTGCAAATAAATACATGACAAGTATGTGGGATCAAGGTCTAAATGATCTATAATTTGTTTAAAAGGGGGACTAAACGCAGAAAATTAATCAATATATTGAATAAACAAAGGAGAAAAATCTGGAAGAAAGACATGCTATTACCCGTCCCACCTATCAGTCCTGGAGGCTTTTAGGACTACTAATCCTAAAGGGAAGAAGCTTGGCTTTTCAGAGGTTTAAAAGGTTAAAATACTAAGGCGTCAAACAAAACACATGAAAGCAGTTATGGGAGCACAAAACAATTAAGGCTCAAATAAACCTCCTTTAATCACAGAAAATCATGTAGTTTAGCACGTCTTACATGTACTGATTAGGTCGAAATTATGCTTAACGTTAGGCAGGCTGGTTCATTACATATTTTCAGGCAAGAAGTTCACATTAGGCTCGCCTGGCTGCAACTTATCGAAAACCAGTGCAATTAATTAACTACATACTTGCTTGCCTACGTGATGGCATCTACTGGTTTCAGGAATAAAGAAACAAACAGATTAAGAAAGTTCCCAGTTTTAACAGAATGATGCGAGTTCTGTAATTAGTGCTAATCTTAAAACGGGTGATTCAGATTCGATTGATAATTCCTATAGTCATGCTTTCTAGCGTCGTTAATTTAAACACTTTTTATAGGCGTAGCGAAAGCGCAGAGATACTGTAAGCATGGTATCTGAGTACCGTTAGTTTTTAACCCTATAAATAGGTTTGCCTAGTGAACAATGCATGCGTAGAGTCTGGATTTCTGGTCACTTATAGGCGTGGTATCCATATGGAGATGCAAAATTCCTACAGACATGGTATCTATATGGATGCATAAACCTATAGACATGATATCTATGTGGATGCATAAACCTATAGACATGATATCTACGTGGATGCATAAACCTAGAGACATGGTATCTACGTGGATGCGTAAATGTGCAAAGCTGTAGGCAAGATACATGAGTACAGAAATGTGGTAATTCCCTATGAGCATGATATCTACCCCTTTGCATGCATGGTTACCCTTCCCTTTCCACTAATCACCCCAGAGGTTATTACAAAATTTTATTACAGACCAAGATGAATCAAAAACTGGAAATAAAATTACAATCAGAACTCTTAAGCTGCATCCAAGGAGCCTAATTCAAACCCAAGGTCTAACAATATGATATGAGCCAACTGCCAGGATCAGGTTCCAAAGTCTTTCTCTTATCTGGGATGTGTCAAAGTTCCAAGGAATTTCAAGAACTCCAGGCAATGCTCACACCCAGATATCAGAACTGAATGAAAGTGCAGTGTGGAAGGGCCAGCCCTCCAATGTCCAAGTTCAGAGGGAGCTCAAGGTCCCAAGGCAAGGCTCATTGGAGGGGGGCAGAACTTAGAGTCTAGGAACAAGTGTAAGTGCAGTAGAGGGGGTTAGGGAGTGCCAAGGCAGGCTGGTGGTCATGCCCAGCCATATGGTAGGCTGGCACACCCCTGACCAGCCTGTCAGCCAACAATTAAGAGTAATGACCTATTGAAGGTCAGACTATGGTCTGGACAGTGATTAGGACACTGCCAGACCAAAGTCTCAAACTCAGCATACATATAAAGGGGAATGGGGATGGGAATTGAAAGAGTTTAGGACTCAAGAGGGTCCAGTTCATGTCCATGGACAATAATATCAAGTATTTCCATGTTTTTGAACCATAACTCAGCCATATAAAGGGGATTAGGGTTTGGGATTCATATAAGAACAGAAACAATGAAAGTAAAACTTGCAGAAAGTTACTGCATGTAGACAGTAAACCCAACAAGAAATGGACTATAGAATAAACACATAGGGGGAGAGGCAATAATTAAACATAAGAACATACCAGTTGTAGAAAAGTAAGCAAAGAAAAGCAGGATTCTTTCAAGCAAAGCCACAATCAGAGAAAGCCCTTTATGTTTGTGAGTTCAGAGAACTCGAGTGTTTGTGAAAATTCTAAGTGTATTTGAGAGTATTCAGTGAAAGTAATCAGAATTCATCGTGTTTGAAAGTGTAGAAGGGCTTCCCCTTTTATAGTGCAGAGAAGCAAGTAGGAAAGGTAAGAAAACCTTTGAAAATCAGTCTCAAATATTCTCCCTTCAGTCAAGGGATTTTAATTTCAAACGGGAGAATGTAAATAAGGAAAGGAAATTTGAGTAAAATCTGTCACAGTAGCATAAGAAGGGAGGATACATAAGGTTTATTTAAGGAAAGCATTCAACAGTACTCGATTTGTAAAGAGAAAGGAAAGGGAATCAATTAGACAACTAACGAAATCAAAGTAAACAGGTTTGATTCGAATGAACCCAGTCAGGAATAGGTAGAGGAGGGCTCAAACAAAGAAAATCAGTAGCAATCAATCGAGACCCCATCAAAGGAGTCCAAAATCAATCAAGTAGTTGTCAAAACCTTTTGAAAGAGTAGTTTCTCATATATAAAGTAAACAAATCAAACAGAAAGTCTAACATTACAAGGTTTAGGATCATAAAACAAAAAAATACGAGTTCAGTCATAGATTCATAGTGCGTCTGAAGGTCCAGGGTCCCAAAGTGAAACCCTAATCCAGTTTATCAAAGAAACCCCCCAAATTCTAGGGTTTCAAATCGAATCAAACACAGAAACGAGAAGGCAAGTGAACAGACTCAAGGAGTCTCATGAGAAACAAACAGACCATGATAGCAGGTTTGAAACAATCAGAGAGAAAATCGATTTGAGAGCATAAAAGGACACGTTTTGGAAACTCGAAACTTAGACAAGTCCAGAATAGATGAAACACGCTTAACAAGAAGACAAACGGAGTTCAGAAAAGCAAAAGTCAAGAAACTCAGTAGTAAACACACATGGTAGAAGAGTGAGGAAAAGTTAACACAGATTAATCATGTGAGCACACATATAAAAGAAAAGAAGGACAATACATGCGTAATAGAGAAGGGGGGCTCAGATTTAAAAGAAAACCGGGCGGGTTTAGCAATTGGGTCGTTTAATTTGGGGCGGAATTGGGTCGAATTGGGGGCTAAAATTGAAAGGGAGAAGGGCTGTTATTGAAATAGAAATAGGATGTGTTAAATAGCCAATTTTCCCTCTTTTTTATTTTATAAAAAATAGTAATAATGATTTTAAAAGAAAATTAAAAATACTGAGCAAACAAATACTATACAACTGTTAATTTAAAAATACTGGAAATAATTTTATAATTATAAAATGCTATTGATCGTAAAATAGGCTATAATTGCAATTACATGCAATTTAGCTTTAAAAATACCAAATAAATTTGTAAAAATGTACAAAAATCACCTTAATTATATTTTGGTGTAAATATGAGAATGAAATAAGTTATTCACCAAAAATCATTATTTTGGGAATAATTAATGGATTTTGTGGTATTAAAATAAGCAGTAAATTGGTTTAGAAAAATTATTAAAATACCAAAACTCTTGGGTGTGCTTATATATGCACATACATGCTATTTTGGAAGTATTTTGGGTACAAAAAATATTTAGAGAAAAATTGGGTATCAACATGGATCGCGTTTATCGGTCATGTTTGGTTGTTCTTGGTGGTTTTGAGACTAGAGACGATTTATTGTTGCTCAGCATGGTTGATTTTGATATTATCTTGGGCATGGATTGGTTGTCGCCCCATTATGCTATTCTTGATTGTCACGCCAAAACCGTGACACTGGCCATGCCAGGTGTACCGCGTATTGAGTGGAGCGGTGCTTTAGGTCACACTCCCGGTAGAGTTATTTCTTTCCCTAAGGCTCAGCATATGGTTGAGAAAGGTTGTGATGCGTACTTAGCTTATGTGAGAGATTCCAGTATGGATACTCCTTCTGTTGATTCAGTCCCAGTAGTACGGGATTTCCCTGATGTGTTTCCAGCTAATCTTCCGGGCATGCCACACGATAGAGACATTGATTTTGGCATTGATCTGTTGCCGGGCACTCAGCCCATCTCTATCCCTCCGTACAGTATGGCTCCTCCTGAGTTGAAGGAGTTGAAGGAGCAATTGCAAGAATTACTTGATAAGGGTTTCATTCGTCCTAGTGTATCGCCTTGGGGTGCTCCTGTGTTATTTGTGAAGAAGAAGGATGGTTCTATGCGCATGTGTATTGATTACCGCCAATTGAATAAGGTGACAGTGAAGAGCCGCTATCCTTTGCCTCGTATTGATGACCTGTTCGACCAGTTGCAGGGTGCTTGTGTGTTTTCTAAGATTGACTTGAGTTCAGGCTATCATCAGTTGATGATTCGGGAGCCAGATATCCCGAAGACTGCCTTCAGGACTCGGTATGGTCATTACGAGTTCCTTGTTATGTCATTTGGGTTGACTAATATCCCAGCAGCCTTCATGCATCTGATGCACAGTGTTTTCCGGCCACATCTTGGTTCGTTCGCGATCATTTTTATTGATGACATCCTGGTATATTCCCGGAGTCGGGGAGATCATGAGCAGCACCTGAGGACAGTGCTCCAGACCTTGAGAGAGAAGAAGTTGTATGCTAAGTTCTCAAAATGTGAGTTCTGGTTGGATTCTTTGGCGTTCTTGGGTCATGTTGTCTCGAGAGAGGGTATTCAGGTGGATCTGAAGAAAGTGAAGGCCGTGCAGAGTTGGCCCAGACTATCCTCAGCTACAGAGATCCGTAGTTTTCTTGGCTTGGTAGGTTATTACTATCGATTTGTTCAGGGGTTTTCATCTAATGCAGCACCTATGACCAGACTGACCCAGAAGGGTGCTCCGTTCCAGTGGACGGAAGAGTGCGTGGAGAGCTTTCAGAAGCTCAAGACAGCATTGACTTCAACCCCAGTTTTTATATTGCCTACCGATTCGGGGTCTTATGCTGTCTATTGTGATGCCTCGAGAGTTATCCTTGGAGCGGTACTGATGTAGGACGGTAGGGTGATTGCCTACGCGTCCAGACAATTGAAGATACATGAGAAGAATTATCATGTCCATGATCTTGAGTTAGCTCCCATTGTTCATGCCTTGAAGATCTGGCGTCATTACTTGTACGGTGTTCCTTGTGAGATATATAGTGATCACCGGAGTTTGCAGCATCTGTTCAAGCAGAAGGACCTTAATTTGTGTCAGAGGAGATGGCTGGAGCTACTGAAGGATTATGACATCACTATCTTGTATCACCTGGGCAAGGCCAATGTGGTGGCCGGTGCATTGAGCTGCCAGGCAGAGAGTTTGGGGAGTTTGGCTTGTTTACCAGCAGCAGAGAGGCCTATGGCGATGGATGTTCAGGCCCTAGCCAGCCAGTTCGTGAGATTGGATCTTTCGGAGCCCAGTCGGGTTCTAGCTTGTATGGTCTCTCGGTCTTCCTTGTTTGATCGCATCCGGGAGCGTCTGTTTGATGACCCTCATTTGCTTGTCCTCAAGGACAAAGTTTTGCATGGCGATGCTCGAGATGTGACGATTGGTGCTGACGGAGTACTGAGGATGCAGGGTCGAGTTTGTGTACTCAATGTTGATAGGCTTCGAGAGTTGATTCTAGAGGAGGCTCGTAGTTTGCGATATTACATTCATCCGGGTGCCGCGAAGATGTACCAGGATTTGAGGCAGCACTACTGGTGGAGGCGGATGAAGAAGGATATAGTTGGGTTTGTAGCTCGGTGCCTTAATTGTCAGCAGGTGAAGTATGAGTACCAGAGGCCGGGTGGATTGCTTCAGCAGATAGAGATTCCGAAGTAGAAGTGGGAGCGGATCACCATGGACTTCGTATCTGGGCTCCCACGGACATTGAAGAAGCTTGATGCCATTTGGGTTATTATGGATCGGCTGACCAAGTCCGCGCATTTCATCCTTGTGTGTACTACCTATTCCTCTGAGCGGTTGGCGGAGATTCATATTCGGGAGGTTGTCCGTCTACATGGTATTCCAGTTTCCATCATTTCAGACAGAGGTACTCAGTTCACGTCGCGGTTCTTGAGAGTCGTACAGCAGGAGTTGGGTACTCGGGTGGAGTTGAGCACAGCATTTCACCCTCAGACGGACGGACAGTCCGAGCGCACTATTCAGATTCTTGAGGATATGTTATGTGCGTGTGTGATTGAGTTTCGAGGTTCTTGAGATCAGTTCTTGCCATTGGCGGAGTTTGCCTACAACAACAGCTATCAGTTCAGCATTCAGATGACACCGTACGAGGCCTTATATGGTAGGCGATGTAGATCTCCGGTGGGTTGGTTCGAGCCAGGTGAGGCTAGATTATTGGGCACAGACTTGGTCCAGGATGCTTTGGAGAGAGTCAAGGTGATTCAGGATAGACTCCGTAAAGCCCAATCCAGACAGAAGAGTTACGCGGACCAGAAGGTTCGTGATGTTTCCTATATGGTTAGAGAGCGGGTCCTGCTTCGGGTTTCGCCTATGAAGGGTTGAGATTTGGGAAGAAGAGGAAGTTGAGTTCGAGGTTTATTGGCCCTTTTGAGATATTGAGGCGTGTTGGGGAGGTTGCTTACGAGCTTGCCTTACCTCCCAGCTTGGCAGGAGTTCATCCGGTATTTCATGTTTCGATGCTCCGGAGGTATCACGGTGATCTGTCGCACGTGTTGGATTTTAGCTCAGTCCAGTTGGAGAAGGATCTATCTTATGTTGATGAGCTAGTGACAATATTGGACAGGCAGGTTAGGAAGCTGAGGTAGAAGAACATTGCATCAGTGAAGGTTCAGTGGCGGGGTCAGCCGGTCAAGGAAGCAACCTGGGAGACCGAGCAGGATATGCGCAGCCAGTACCCTCATCTTTTCACTACTTCAGGTATGTCTCTGTGCTCGTTCGAGGACGAACGAATGTTTAAGTGTGGAAGGATGTAACGACCCGGCGGGTCATTTTTAGATTTTATTCCCCGATCCCCTATTAACTGGTTTCCCCAAGTTTATTTCTGCTATTTTGAATTGCCGGGATGGTCGGTTTGGAATTTCGGAGAGTTTTGGGACACTTAGTCCCTAAATAAGAGCTTAAGTGTTGGAAAGTTGACCGTAGTCGGAACAGTGGGAAGACGGCCTCGGAATGGAAATTTGATGGTCCCGTTAGCTCCGTTGGGTGACTTTGGGTTTAGGGGCGTGGTCGAATTGTGTTTTAGAGGTCTGTAGCTAATTTAGGCTTGAAATGCCGAAAGGTCGAATTTTGAAGTTTCCGGTTTGATAGTGAGATTTTTGATCCGAGGGTCGGAATGGACTTCTGAGAGTTGCAGTAGTTCCGTTATGTCATTTGGGACGTGTGTGCAAAATCTCAGGTCATTCAGACGAGATTTGATAGACTTTTTGATCGAAAGCGTATTTTGAGAAATTTGGAGTTCTTAGGCTTGAATCCATGGCTAATTTGAGGTTTCGATGTTTTTTTAGGTGTTTTAAGGATTGGTACAAGTTTGGGGAGTGTTATTAGACTTGTTGGTGACTTTTGTTAAGGTCCCGGGGGCCTCGGGATGATTTCGGATGGTTGGCGAGAAATTTAGAAGATGTTGCAGCTGCTGTATTTTATTTGCTGCTTCTGGTATTTTCGCATCTGCGGTAGGGGGACTGCAGATGCGGCGCCACAGAAGCGGCTAAGTGGCCGCAGAAGCGAAGTTTGGAAATTCCTCACGAACAGCAGATGCGGTGAGTCGATCGCAGAAGTGCAATCGCTTCTGCGGTTAGAGTTCCGCAGATGCGGAATCTGGCAATTAAATGAAAGTCGCAGATGCGACGTAGTTTCCACAGAAGCGGGACCGCAGATGCAGTCCCAGCACCGCAAATGCGGGAATCACTGGGCAGAACACATAAGTAGTTGCCTTTTGCAAAATTGAGCCATTCTTTCACCATTTCCATCCGGGTTTGAAGCTTTTGAGAGAGATTTTTGAGAAAACAAAGGGGAATCGCTTGGAGGTAACGTCCTTGACTTCATAACTCATTTTTATGTGATTAAAGACCTAATTCGTGATCAGAACTTTTGGAAAAAAGGGTAATTAGGGCTTGAGTTTAAGAGGCCTTTAAATGAGGATTTAAGGGGCCATTTAGACTCTGATTTCAGTGTTCTTGATATATTTAGACTCGGGAGAGTACGAGGTTTCTAAAAATGTAAATTTTATCCGATTCCGAGACGTGGGCCTGAGGGGTGTTTTGGTCATTGTACCTAATTTTGCGTATCAGCTTAGAATTTAATTATAGAATCAGTTACTTGATGTGTTATTTACAATATGCAATTTAATTGAATAGATTTGGGCTATTTGGAGTCGGATACTCGTGGAAAAGGCGTGGTTTCGGGTTGACTTGCACTTGTTCGAGGTAAGTGGCTTGTCTAACCTTTTGTGGGGGACCTTTTCCCCTTAGGATTGATATTGTTGTAATTGAAATGCCTCGTACGTGAGGTGACGAGCGCGTACTTGTGCTAATTGTTGGAAATCTGGTTTTTTCATTAAAAATAGCATTGAATTGTGTTCTTCCTTTTCTTGCTTACACTGTTTGGAAACTAAACCTGTTGTAGCCTAGAGAAGCATATCTACTTTACTAAATTGCTCTATTCGCCTTAACTGCCTTATTTGTATTACGTGAACCATGCTAGGTTAGGATTACCTGCTTCACTTTGATATGCAATTGATTGGATTGAATTCTTGTTGTTGTTGCGTATTTACTTTGGGACTACGGGACGATATCCCGGGAGCTCCCATGTGTGTTTACTTTGGGACTACGGGACGGTATCCCGGGAGCTCCCCTGTATGTTTACTTTGGGACTACAGAATTGCATTCCGGGAGATTCCCCTCCACATTTATGAGTTGGACTACGGGACTGCTCCCGGGAGATCCACTGGATATGATATTTATATTTGGGGGCTACAGGACGGTATCTTGGGAGATCCTCGGTTGTTATCTTTGAGCTGAGCTGTATTCTCTTACTGTGTTTTACTTGCCTCTGTGATAATTTTGGCTGTCCTTTGTATCTTGTGTTACTTATTTACACTGTTTATTTCACACTGTTAAACCTTATATCTTATTTGACCTCAGTAGGGCCTGACCTTCCTTGTCACTACCCAACCGAGGTTAGGCTTGGCTTACTAAGTACCGTTGCTGTGTACTCATGCTTTTCCTGCGCATGTTTTTCATGTGCAGATCCAGGTACCTCTACTCAGGCTTACCATTCTTGAGGTGAGGCAATTCTACGGGACGTCGAGTTGTATCTGTTGCGTCCGCATGCCGAAGAGTCTCTTTGTATTCCTGCATCTAGTATTTTGCCCTTCTGTACTTTATGTTCTTGTAATACATTCAGGAGATTAGAGCTATGTAGTGTTTTTATCAGCTTGTGGATCCGTGAGTTTCCGAGTTTTTGGATAGTGTATCAGATTTTGAAAAGTTGTGTGTATATGCCGAGCAGAATTTAAATACTATTTCTTTTAGTTATTCTGCTTTTGATTATTTATTCCACAAGATTAGTTTGTTTCGACATTTGTCAGGCTTACCTAGTCGTAGAGACTAGGTGCCGTCACGATAGTTCACGGAGGGCGAACTGGGGTCGTGACATTTGCACATGTGGCGAGACAAGGTGAGATAGTTGATAATGCGTGTATGGCGAGAAAATTCGTGCATTTACTTTATTGTTGCGCACGGTGTGAGATATGGGTGACTATGTAGGGATAATATGTGATGACCTAGGGGAGTTTAATTAACGGAAAAGGGCCAAAACTATCCCTATTGGTCAATAATGCCACGTGGCCTAATTAAAAATTTCCACATCATTAAATGAAAGACCCATCCCTATCGTTTGCTAAATGGTTTATAAATACCCTTCGTCCATCTATCCGTTCAAAAAAACACACTCCATCAGTTCTACCATTAGTCGCGGGGGTATTTTGTTAATAGAATTAACTTCGTGTGTTTTTTTGGACGGAGTGTATTTTTTTTGAACGGATAGATGAACGGAGGATATTTATAAACCATTTAGCAAATGATAGGGATAGTTTTGGCCCTTTTCTGTTTAATTAATGATGATGTTTGTGTGGTGGTTAAAAGGGGGTATTCTTGTTTGTGCTTATGACTTCCTTGTGTGTGTCATGTATTTATGTAATTTATTTCATTGTTCCCAATGTGCTATTATGTGTCTTTTTATTACTTGATGATTTTTTCCCATGATGGATTTACTCACGTGGGGTTGTTATCTCATATTCTGTTGATTTGTTGGTAAAATATTCAGGAAAAAACAAGTTATTATGATGTATTACATTATTTGACTCTTGATAAATTCCTTTTGCGCATGTTAGTGGTAACTCACACGATTATGATATACGTGATTGCACGAGGTATTTGTTGTGTTGTTACGGTATATGTTGAGGCACGAGGTCTTTGCCGTGTGAATGTGACTTATTATGGCACGAGGTCTTTGTCGTGCGAGTGTGACTTATATTGTGGCACGAGGTCATTGCCGTGCGAGTGTGACTTATATTGTGTCACTAGTTCTTTGTCGTGGGATGGTGATTGATAATGTGGGAACGGAGTGCCATGTGTATGTAATTCTATTTGATGACATTTCTAAATTATTATTGATTGTTCTGATGAGATTTCAGTTATTGCCTTCTATTATTCTTCATATTGTCGGGTTATGTGACTAGTAAGTGTCGTGACTTGAACCTCGTTAATACTCCACCAAGGTTATTCTTGATACATATTGACTACCAATTGTGGTGTACTCATACTATGCATTTGCACATTTTTGTGCAGATCTTGGTACCTCGGATCGTGTAGGTTGCTAGAGTTTTGAGCTGAGATGTGGAGACTTCAAGGTATACTTGTTGTTCTGCTCGCAAGCCTCGGAGTCACCTTCTATTATTACTTGTTATTGTTTATTGTATTTCCAAACAGTTTTGTATTTCTAGATTTCTAGTGTACTCTCTGTAAAGCTTATGACTAAGTATTACCGGGTTATGGAATTTGTGTGACTATTGTATTCCACTTTTAGTTATGTTATGGCACTTTTCAGCTTTCATTATTATTTAAGTTGGTGTTTGGTTATGTTGATCTTGTTATGTGATAGGCTTACCTAGTTCTAGGAACTAGGTATATCACGATCCTCAAGGTAGAATTTTGGGGTCATGATAGGAACAGATGACTTCATGCCTTGATTTGAATTATGTGTTACCTTCTAGTGTTGTGATGGGTTGTGAGACGACATGATAATTCTCACGCATGTTGTGGTCTTTAGGCTTTGTGGCAATATTTGAGCGAGATGGCTCTTGAGATGTTGATTTAGTTATTGCACCTTAGTCGTGCTTGGCCTTTTTCGTAGTGCATTATGCTATTGTCTCCCCATCGTTATATTTATGCACTTTACACGCTTTGTGTTGCTACACATATGTTAAGTGAGTATGAACATTATGGATCGATAGTTATTCCCATTTGGATTGATATATATGGATCGGGTTGCACGCCTCCACGATATTGTGTGGGGATTGAGTTGCATGCTGTAACCGGGTTATGTTGGATATTATTGCTTGTGCTTGTTTTGTTTCTACCTTGAGGGATGGATTCAAAGAATTATACTCTTATTATTGTATATGTTAAGCTTGCTAGATAGGTTCCCTTTTTGGTTGCCTTTCCATTATGGATCATTTTTGAGCGGTTGCTTGTTGGCGCATGGATCGCATCATATTATGTTCTTGATGGTATTTTATGTAGCTTGCCAGTCGAAAAACATGTACTAGGTGACACAAGGTTATTAGACGTGGATTTAGTATGATCAAATTTGTATAATGTATGTTTTGAAGAAGAATGTCACTAATCAGCTCAAAATTTTGCAATGGTTCTTGTCGAGTGACAAAACTCCATGACTCCTCGATTTGATGGGTGGTTATGAGTTTGTACATGTTTCATCATTTGGAGTATTGTAAGGTTTGTAACAAGGTTTTATGTGTCATGAGTTATACTACCGGCACAGAATTTGTTAATGAGCAGCTTTTGTGGTCAGAAGATGTTGCTATAGGCGTATGGGCGATGGGCTACATTGTGTGGTAGCAACTTGGGAGTGTACTTATGGATTGATACAGCTTGTTGAGATTGATATATATATATATATATATATATATATATATATATATAGAGAGAGAGAGAGAGAGAGAGAGAGAGGGATTTTCGGAAGCTAGAATTTGGTTCTAAGGATTTGGAACGTGAGGTTGGAGGGAGAATTATTAGTGAGGATTGTGTTAATGGGATTGTATGGATTGAGATAACATGAGCACCCATGGGCATGTTTATGATGAGCTCTACAGTGAATGGGTAGCTTTTGGAACGACTCTTGTCATATTTTTTAATGGGGGAGAATGTTACTGCCCGACCGGTCGTTTGAGCTTTGGCATTTCGTTCGGGGATTTTAGATTTTGAATAGCTTCATATTAAGCAATATGACTTGCATGTATAGTTCTTTCTGACTTTTGAGAGGTTCGGACTTTATTTGGAAAAGTAATTCTCAATTTGGAAGCTTTGGATTGGGAGAGTTAACCAAGATTTGACTTTTGAGTAAATGACTTCAAATTGATGATTTGATGATTCCAATAAATTTGTATGGTGATTATAGACTTGGGCGTATTTTTGTATTTGAATTTGGGTTTTCCTAGATGGTTTTGGTTATATTTATCGAAAGTTGGCAATTTGAAGATTTGGAGAGTTCACAAGTTTGACCGGGAGTTGAATTTGATTGTATCAGGTTCAGATTGTCATTCCAAAACTTGAATTAGGTTTGTTTACTCAAATGTAACATGTGAGCAAACTTTGGTTCGAATCCGGATGGGTTAGCCTTGAATTGGAAACTTGGTTGCAAGTTAGATGTTCGTGAAGTTAAGAGCACGATTTTGATCTGCGATTATTGGTTTTGATTTTATTTGTGGTATTTCGAGCCCTTGGATAGATTTAGATAATGTATTTAGACTTGTTTTTATGATTGGACGGGGTCCCAAGAGACTCAAATTTAATTCTGGTTGGTTTCAGCTCATCTTTGTGGAATTTGGAACTGTTGTGTTGTTGGTGTGCTGCACTACTTTGCAATCACGAAAAAGGTATTGGCGGGCAGGAAGATGTTCATCACATTCACGGTCCTAGTGTTGCGTTCGCATAAAGAGTTTGGAAGCTGAGGCCTTGGTTCTACGCATTCGTGTATATGTCTTCGAGTTCACGAAGTGATGGGATGAGGTCGGCAGAAGTCTTCCATTTTCACTTGCATCTCTCGTGTTTGCGGGTTGTAGATGCCAATTGGCCTTCGCATTTGCATGGTCGATGCTGCATTCACATAGGAGGTTCTGAGGTAACAGTTATTGGTTTATCGCGGTCGCATTGATTTTGGCCACGATCGCAAAGAATATAATCTGGTAGTGATCTAAGTTGTCTAGTTACTGGAGTTTGCCCCTTATTTCATATTTGAACCCTAGACATTGAGAAAAGGAGATTTTAAAGAGCAATTTCACCACTACCTTGGAGGTAAGTGATTTCCACTTGGATTTGATTTTATATATTGATTACCCAAGGATTTCTACACCTAAAACTTAGAATTTTGAAAGGAAATTTGAAATATTTGTTTACACTTTAAGAGAGTTTATTGTTGGAGATTTGAGTACCGATTTGGACTTGATTTTGGAAACTAATTACATATTTTGACTTGGAAGGTTATGGGTTTTCGGATTTAGGTATTGTGTCCGGATTTCGGGCACGTGTGCCTAGGATGACTTTTGTTGAAATTTTAAAATTTCTTCAAAGATCAAAGCTTTATGGATTGGGATCGCTTCCTATGGCATTGTTAACTTCCTCGGATGAAGTTTTGCTTGGATTTGTAGGATTGGAGGGCTAGATCGAGGTTTTGACACGATACCAGGTTGAAGACTAGTCCGGATGAGGTAAGTATCTTGCCTAGGCTTGATTGGAGGGGTAATTTCCCCATTGGCTATGATATTTGTTATGAATTGGGGGTGACATATATGCGAGATGACGAACGCATAGGCATGCACCATGGTTATCAGGATCCACGTATATTGTTTTATTATCATGTTTCTTTGATACCATATTTTCTCCACTTCTATAACTATGTGACCTATTTTTCAGCTAGAAATCATGTATAGGCTATATACATGTATGTTTGAGACATAATAGGGCTATTCTTCCTATATTAAGTTGTTTGCTTTAACTATAGTCATATTTTCAATCATGATATTAAATCTGCATATTATATCTTTGTCTCAATGCACTTTTTATATGTTATCTCACACCTTATTGATGTTACTATTTGTGTGACAGGGGTTTGAGCTGAGTTATTGTATATCGTTATACTCCTTGCAATATTTTGATATTGGTACTATGAGATGTTGGTATATTGAGACTTGAGGAGATTAATGACTGATCTTGGACCATAGGGCCGTATTGATTTATATAGTGAAGTTACACGTTGTTAAACCCAATATTTTCATACATAAGAGTACATTGTAGGTCAGTTCATGTAAGCTTAGAAATGAGATCATCTTTGAATAGACATAAAGTAAGTTAATCATATTACCTTGGAGATTGTAAATATTTATGATCATGAATAACAAGTACCAACAAGGTTGGAAGGCTTAGAAGCTAAACGAATTGAAGAAAATAAGTTTCGTCGGAAGTCGACAAGTTGGAAATGTTATAACATGTACTGTTGGGATGAGACTAGGGTGCTTAACATGATAAGGAGGTTAAGTTATGAATAATTTTATTCGTATGATAGTCTTTTGTTATGTTTTGAAGTCAAGCGATTTGTGGAACAAAAGTTGGTAAAGGTCATCACAAGTTACTTTCATAAATGTACTAAAAATTACGTCAAATATAGCAGAGCTTTTCTCTCAATATATTAATAATTACGGGATGAATTACCTATCAAATTGAATTCTACCATCATAGTTCCAACGCATTAAATCATTCATCAATACCACATCGGAATAGAGAGATATTCACTTTTTTGCAAGACTGCACAGGCAGCCCTATGGGACCCACTTAGGCGGTGGATGATTTTCCAGCCTTTAAAGATCGGGGCAAGGCTCATTTGTGTTCATATTTTGACCCAAACAGAACCTATATTTCTCCCCAAGTACTCTTAAAGCTGTCTCGATTATTCTATAGTGAAAATCAAAGATAAAAATATGAATCTAACATTAGAAATCCCATGGTGCTTACTAGATCGTAGTTCTTCATCTTCTGTCTATTTTGGAGGATTCTTTAAAGTGAAGTAACCTCAAATTTAGTGTTTTCCTTGTTGAATAAGGTAAGAATCATTCCCTCCTTCATATATATTTGAGTATCAAGGCAAAATGCAAGAGTTTACACACAAACTTGAACATCAAAAGTTGATTCAAGAAGACAATACAACTCCTATAGTGTTGTGGTGTGATTGAGGGTTGCTGTGAGCTACACCATCTTGGGATTTCAGGTTGTATATACTACCTAAGGTAAGTAAATCATGTTCTTTGTTTTACTTAAGGTTAATCATATGTTGGTTTAGTTGTTTGAGTGAAAATCTACAAGATAGTATTGACATGGCATAGGGAATCGTCATCCTTTTTTGTTGGTTGCGTTGATGTTATATATATATATATTGGATTTCAGGTTTTATCTCCTGCCTAAGGTAAGTAAATCATGTTCTTTGTTTTACTTAAAGTTAATCATATGTTGGTTGAGTTGTTTGAGTGAAAGTCTACAAGATAGTAATGGACATGGCATAGGGAACCGTTATCCTTTTTTGTGGGCTGCATTGAGGCTATATATATATATATATAGTTTATTGTGGCCTTAAATAATTAAAAATAATTTAATTATGTCATGGCTGTTGTTATTGTTAAGCTTATCTATGTGCCAATTAAGTTGATTGAAGAAAAAAACATTGAAAATAAGAAGTTGACGATAAAATTTAAGGTGCTAGGCGTGTGGACTATTTATGAAGATTCTTTTATGATGTTTCGGGATGAAAATGATATGGTAAGCATAAGTATGATGTTATAGATGTTATAGCAAGATTCATGAAAAAGGAATTGTATTAAATTATATTTTGTTAATCGTAAATTGAGCTTGCCGCTCAAAATGGTTGTTGATGTAATCAGAGAGCTAATTGTGAATCATATTATTATTGTTTGGGCTATTAGGTAACTTTTAGTAACTTATGGGATGTAGTACAAATAGGGGAGGTATTGTATGTTGTATTGTAGAATATTTGTTTCGAATTATGAGTGTTACAACGCTTAAATGATGACGACAAAGTCGGTTTACTCATTATAGACGTAAGAAAATCATATTGAGCTTAGTTGACGATTGAAGAAAAGATTACAAAGGTAGGTTAAGGTACTTCTTTCTCTCTTTTGGCATGATCTAAAGTGAAATGAACGTAAATAATACGCCATTTCATAACGGATCTACTCTTAGTAATTAAGGTTGTTCATGTTGTTCTTTACTTATAAACTTATTCTAAGAAAGTATGTATGATCCTTGAATTATATTGAGGTTCATATTGATTGTATGGATGTCCATTATATTAATTGAAGATGCGACGACCTTATGTCACTCCGAAAGGTTTGGAACGTGATTCTATGAGTCCAACATGCATTATATATATGAATATACTTTACTCTACCAAGTTGTGCTATAGTCTACCGGGTACGACACTTATTGTGCAACCACTGATCAGTTGAATTTTACCGAGCTCCGAGCTCTACGTGGCCGAGTACGATTCTACTGAGCCGTATGATGACCGAATGCGTTTTACCAAGCCTGTAACGGCCGGGTACGATATGATGATGATGATGCCCATAGAGGCATATGTTTTAAAAGTATATATACATACATACATATATATACACACACACACCACTATAGTTGGGGAAATTATTACATTATATCTATACCACTTCAGTCGAGGACATTATTATATATATATATATATATATATATATATATATATATATATATATATATATATATATACCACTGAATTGGGGACATTATTATATTATATCAGTTGGGGACATTATTACGTATATCTATACCATTGTAGTTGGGGACGTTACTATTGTATGTACGTACCTGTGTGTCTTTGTGCATATATATATGTATCGACTGAGCTATAGTTGGTTGGAAATGGCCCTATATATCATATAGTCCTATGCGACATACGTAATGTATTATAAGTGAAGGAATGAACCTGATATACGGTTATCCCAAGTATTTTATTGAACGATCCTAGAATGGCGCTCCACATAGCGACCCAAAGATATAATCAAAAAGACTCGGAAAAATATTCAGAATGAGTTAAATATTGTAAGACTGAATATGAGTTCATGTATGGCGTTACAATGTCTGCTGATGTATTTCGTCGATTTTATTCCATTTGTCTCTTGTATGAGTTTCTGAATTTGCGAATTCTCTTTTGTATGCTTTACATATTCGGTATAATCTTTCTGTACTGACATCCCTTTGCTGGGGATGCTGCATTTGTTATATTTCACATAACAAGTCCAGATATGCAGGTTCAGACTTTCTCACTAAATAGTGCTCTGGCAACTCTGTTGGGGAATGAATCTAGAACCAGAGGTTCTGGGTTCAGAATTCGAGCTTAGAAAAAACTGTTGTATTTGGCTTTATTATTATCTGATTATTTTTTACGTGTTTGAGCCTAATATGCTAAATGCCGCTTTTTACCGCTTTGATATTGTTTGAACTATATATAAACTATTACGAAACCCTCTCCTTTCTAAGTCTTCTAAATCTTCTAGGAAGTGCACGCTGGCGTGACTTCTTTTCTCTTAGTGTCATACCCTAATTTAGAACGAGGATTGGATCAGTTACAAAGCCGGATGGCCTTTTGGTTACCGGTATGTTGCCTACCCCCCCCCCCCCCGGCTCGAGTTGTTCGCTCAGGTAAGCCAGGTCTAGAACAATACACCCAGGTTTTAAACCTAGAATAACATAGCCTCATGCCGGATCCCTAGTAGGAATGCTTGTTTGCATCACGTGCATTTGACTTTGGGGACTCAACACAGGGGTTAGGTCCGTCTAGGACAGGTGTACCCCAAACTAAAAGACCATCCTGATGCATCTTACGCGCTACTTGCGCATTTGTTACGGCTTCTATAATAGGGAAAGAAAATCAAAAAATTGGTTGGGTAGGATAGAAAAACACCCGATTCTGAAAATCCTGGTATTCAAAAAATCCCGAGACTCTCCCGAAATTTTGAAAAAAAAAAAAGAAGAAGAGAAGTAGAAAAAGAAAAGTCATTTCAAAATAAGTCATGTTTCCTTTGTTCCGTCTAAACTGGCCGAACTACGCGGTCTGATTCTCACCGGATGTGATATACATAGGCAAACCTCTTCGGTTCCAACCCACAATTTTCAAAAAGTTCAAAAATATTTTCCTTTGCTTCCTCCTTTAGAAAAGTCTTTCTTTGAGACCCCAATTTTAAAAAATTCAAAAATATTTTTCTTTACTTCTTTCTTTAGAAAAGTTTTTCTTGGGGACCCCAATTTTATAAAAAAAATCCAAGAAAATATTTTTTTTTAATTACTTCTAAAAATCCAAAAATATTTTCATTCTTCTTTAAAAGTTTTTCTTTCGAAATTTAAGAGAAAATTCAAGATTCAAAAATATTTTCTTTAGAAGACTTTCTTTCATAATTTTAACATAAAAGTCCAAAAATCCGAAGATATTTT